>NC_088417.1:46760299-47060299 GCF_034236695.1 Oncorhynchus nerka | reverse complement strand
GTGTGGTCCCATGGTGTTTATACTTGCATACTATTGTTTGTACAGATGAACGTGGTACCTTCAGGCATTTGGACATTGCTCCCAAGGATGAACAAGAGTTGTGGAGGCCTACAATTCTTTTTATTTTCCCATGATGTCAAGCAAAGAGGCACTGTTTGTGGTCGGCCTTGAAATACATCCACAGATACACCTCCAATTGACTCAAATTATTATCAGAAGCTTCTAAAGCCATGACATAATTTTCTGTAGTTTTCCAAGCTGTTTAAAGGCACAGTCAATTTAGTGTATATAAACTTCTGACCCACTGGAATTGTGATACAATGAATTAGAAGTGAAATAATCTGTCTGTAAACAATTGTTGGAAAAATTACTTGTGTCATGCACACAGTAGATGTCCTTACCGTTTTGCCAAAATTATAGTTTGTTAACAAGAAATGTGTGTGCATGCAGTGGTTGAGTGGTTGAGTGGTTGAAAAACAAGTTTTAATGACTCCATCCTAAGTGTATGTAAACTTCTGGATTTAACTATACATGTGTGTATAGTGCGTATGCTATCGTGTGTGTGTGTGTGTGTATGCATGTGTCTTCTCCTTTCCCCCTTCTGACACCCAGGTGGCAACAGTCGTCTCTGCGTGCCTGGCAGACATCTCGGCTTGGATGTAGTCTCACCACCTCAAGATCAACCTTTACAAAACGGAACTGCTCTTCCTACCGGGAAAGGCCCGACCGCTCCAAGACCTCTCCATCACAGTTGAGAACTCCACGGTGTCCCCCACCCCGAGTGCAAAGAATCTTGGTGTAATCCTGGATACAACACCCTGTCGTTCTCTGCAAACATCAAAGCTGTGAGTCCCTCCTGCAGGTTCATGCGCTACAACATCCGTAGAATAATACCTTTCCTCACACAGGAAGCGGAGCAGGTCCTAATTCACGCACTTGTCATCTCTCTTGATTGATTGATTGATTGATTGATTGAATATATTAGATAACTTTTTTTTTAAATACATATATAAGGCCGTCTAGCCGGTGACACCTCCACATACAATTTAAGAAAATCATCAAGGATAACACAATAAAGCTTAAAAGCTTATTTCCATTGTGGTCCTTTTGAAGAGGGAAGGGGGAATGGCGAATGCAACAAGGTTGGGCGGCAATTGTAGTGGCAACAATCAATGACAGACAAAATAACATGAGATAATTTGTACAATTCCCTTTCCTAATAAACAACTATGGACAGGTACATCTCCCTTGTCTCACATACCCTTAATATATAAAACAATCAATCCCTAAGACAATCACAATAAGATTAACAACAGGCACCAAAAAGGCAGACCATATGTGACTGACCGGCTCAGATCGGTCTTATGTAGCAACATTTCTTGTTGGGTAAAACATTGGATAAAAGTAGAGACTCAGAGCTACAAAATGGTATATCACACACTGCATTTTTGAGGAACAATGGGAACGTAATTCTGCTTTGAATGTTGATAAACTTGTAAACTCACTTTTGAGAAAAGGGCCTTTAAATGTTTTGGTACCTACTGGAGAGCTCTCCTTTGTCTGCACCCACTCAGCATTGTTCACACCCTCTTAAGGCAGCCCCACCCATCTCTTTAAAGATTCACATGTGAGGTAATGTGCTAAACAGTGGGTAGTGTAGTAAAGATTAAGACTGAAAGTGGTAGTAGCCTACAATAAGGAAAAAATCCAGGTAAACAAAAAGTGTCCCGAAAAAAAACATTTTATAAATATTGGATGACGCTTACCCAGACACAGTTGTCTAAATTTATGGGTCATGTGAAAGAAATGCTTTAACCCCCAGCCACATCCAGTGGTGGAAAAAGTACTAAATTGTCATACTTGAGTAAAAGTATAAATAAAAAAATCCTTATATTAAACCAGATGGCACAATTACTATTTTTGTATTTTTTTGAAAAATTGAAGATAGCCAGGGGCACACTCAAACACTCAGATACCATTTACAAACAAAGCATTTGTGTTTAGTGAGTCTGCAAGATCAGATGCAGTAGGGATGTTCTTTTGATAATTGTGTGAATTGGACAATTTTCCTGTCAAAATGTAACAAGCACTTTTTGGGTGTCAGGAAAAATGTATGGAGTAAAAAGTATATTATCTTCTTTCGGAATGTAGTGAAGTAAAAGTTGCCAAAAATATAAATAGTACAGTAATGTACAGATACACCCCACCCCCCAAAAAACATTTGTACTTTAAAGTATTTTTACTGAGTACTTTACTCCACTGCCCAAATTACTTCACACCAGGACATTAGCATACTTTACATACCGTTACACATGCACTTATCACATAGTATTCCATACATAAGTTAAGGCCATGCAACCTGAATTGAAACCTGAGTGAGGTGCACATGTACAGTACATAAACAGATGCATGCACCATATATTTATGTGGTGGACACTCCATACGGTCACTTTATATTGTTGTGGTATGCCACAAAAACATGTTATGACCACACATATCAATATTAATTTTACATATCAATATTTTGCTAAATCTTGCTAAGTGGATGGTCTCTACAGAAGGTGTAAACGGTACAGACAAATGGCTACTTGCATAGTAACAATATCAGAAATAATGTCAATATAAAGAAAATAATATACAGTATGTACAAGAACAATATCAATGATGATATCAGTGACAGATGAGGTAGTTATATGCATACAATCAGGGGTAAAGTGGCTGAGCAGCAGGATAAAAAAAATAGTAGCAGGAACGTATGGCGTGTGTATTAGGAGGGAGTCATTTAAAATGAGGCACTGCAGATAGTGCTGATGACTGGTCCGTCCAAACCACCCATGAACAAGGGAATCTATATTCGGAGAGCCTGTTTCTGTCCTGCCCTTGACTTTGGAGCAGAGCATGTGATGTCCATAGCCTCTTTGTCACAAAGCTCCCTGATCTTCTCAAAATGATACGTTTGCATAGCTGTGTCCAGTCCAGGTGGTGCGTGTTCAGGCAGGCCATCTATGGGAGGAAGGATGTCAGCGTTGCGCAGCAGCTGAAACCTGTTCCTGACAGTCAGAACGCTCTTTGGCAACAACAACCCCAGGCTCCAGAGCATTGAAGCTGTTTAACAGGGAATAACAACAACAACAAAATCAGAAGACATTACTACCCTGCACAACATCAATTCACCTCCCAAGTTTAGATAAGAAGACTAAACTCATACAATGCAATGAAAATGATTTTCACCTGAAGTGCTGGTACTGCTTGATCTGTGGCAGCAGCCTGAAGAACGGAGTCAGGGGAAGTTGCCAGCCATAGCCTTCCACCAACACCGTATCATCCTCCAGTCCAACCAGCTGTGGGATGTTGACCCCTGTCACAGTGCTGTCCTTCAAAACACCAGCAATCTCTGACAAAGTATTCACTCTGGCAAACTTGGTGTGGCCTGTGATCAGGAAATGAAGGTCCAGACTGTTTGCTGGTTCAGTACGGGCCCCAAGAGACAGAAATAATGCGAGATCAATAAAAGTAGTCCCAATTACGTTGGAAGTCAATTAAGTTTGTTATATCTGGAGTACTTCTCCTGTCCTATTCGGTGTCCTGTGTGAATTTAAGTGTGCTCTCTCTAATTCTCTCTTTCTCTCTTTCTTTCTCTCTCTCAGAGGACCTGAGCCCTTGGACCATGCCTCAGGACTACCTGACATGATGACTCCTTGCTGTCCCCAGTCCACCTGGCCGTGCTGCTGCTCCAGTTTCAACTGTTCTGCCTTATTATTATTGGACCATGCTGGTCATTTATGAACATTTGTACATCTTGGCCATGTTCTGTTATAATCTCCACCCAGCACAGCCAGAAGAGGACTGGCCACCCCGCATAGCCTGGTTCCTCTCTATGTTTTGTCCTAGGTTTTGTCCTTTCTAGGGAGTTTTTCCTAGCCACCGTGCTTCTACACCTGCATTGCTTGCTGTTTTGGGGTTTTAGGCTGGGTTTCTGTACAGCACTTTGAGATATCAGCTGATGTACGAAGGGCTATATAAATACATTTGATTTGATTTGATGCTGGAAAGACAAGTTCCCGATACAATACATTTTGCGTTATTATACTATAGATGCAAAATGGCATTCTGAGATATCACTACACACAATTCATACACGTAATGTTAGCTAGCTAGCCAGCCATCTAACTTCAGCTAACCTTATCTAGCTAACAGCCAGCTTTAATTTGGGGTCTTTTGTTTAGACATGTAGAAAGCTAAATAGTGAACCATAAGCCCAATCCACAGAGTACTATCAACTCAAACCGATTGTCAAAGCTAGCTAAAGTTAAACAAATAAGTTAAATGTTAGCTATCTAACGTTAGGCTGTAACTAGAAATGTGAAATGGCATTCTGAGAAAACAGGCTTTCAACCTGGGAATGGTAAAGATTTTCTATGTTTTTTAATATTTTTATTTTACCTTTATTTAACTAGGCAAGTCAGTTAAGAACAAATTCTTATTTTAAATGACAGCCTATGAACAGTGGGTTAAATACCTAACCACAGCATAATTGTTGGAGTTTAAGAATAATCCTGACTAATTTGTTCTGAGATGTCTGCAATTAATTGTTTTATTCTCTTGGGGGCACTATTGTACCAAGAAGAGCATGGGTAGTCAAAGTGGCACTGAACAAGAGCCCCCGCTAATGCCCACATTGAATTGTTATCCAGGTATTTGGAGGTTCTTGTCAGAAACCATGTTTTATGGTTCACTTTGGAGATGTTTTGTGCCATTTGCTCTCCCCTGTCAAAGAGTTATCTAGCACACATCCAAGATAATGAACAGAGTATTTTGCTGTGATTACTACCACCTTAAAATCAAGGGGGTATCCACAGTTTCACCGAACAAGATGGACTCTCTTTTTCCAAGGTGAAGGGACAGCTTGTTGTCATACGGCCATTCACTGACATTCAGAAGTTCAGCACTGAGGGCTTTTGCAACCACATGTTTTTGTTGTTGTTGGTAAACCAACATTGCAATCATCTGCATAGAGGAAAAGGTCACATGTCCAGGCAGATTTCAGATCATTTATATACAATAAAAAGAAAAGTGGGACCCAGCAAACTCGCTTGGGATACCACGCAGTTCAAGATTTTGGGTTTAGACAGGGTCCCATCCAAATCCACAATCTGTTTTCTTCCTTGCAGTTAAGAGATAACCCATTTTACTGCTAAGTTGTTAAAGCCCATGGCTCTTAGTTCGATTAACAGAATCTCATGATCCACTGTATCAAACTCCTTTTGGAGATCTAACGTAACCATACCACAACATTTCCCTCAGTCGACTTCCTTCCTTGTTGGTCAGTTAGATATAGTAGGCAAGTGTCAGTGGAATGGGATTTCCTAAAGCCAGATTGGAGCTCATATAACAGGTTATGTAAGGAAATATAACTGTCAATCTGCTTGACCATAATCTTTTTCATGACCTTCGATAAAACACACAGGATTGAGACAGGCCGATAGTTTCCATGATCTAACTTATTCCCTTTTTATATAAAGGAATGACCATTGCACATTTTAGTTCACTGGGAAAACACCATAGTTCAAAAGACAGATTTACAATGTGAGTTACACAGGGGGGATAACTACTGCAGTATCCTTTAGAATCTGTCAGGAATGTTGTCAAGGCCAGTTGCTTTGGAATGGTCAAGTTCTTTCAGCTTCTCTAGCACAGTTGACTCAGACACCTTTTCAAATAAAAAAGCATCTACTTGAACCCCCTGCTATGAGTAAAACTGCTGGACATGACTCTCCCCATAGCAACCTGATTGACAGCCCAAACTATGCAGTTTTTTGTTTTTTTACGTGTTATTTCTTACATTAGTACCCCAGGTCATCTTAGGTTTCATTACATACAGTCGAGAAGAACTACTGAATATAAGATCAGCGTCAACTCACCATCAGTACGACCAAGAATATGTTTTCCGCGACGCGGATCCTGTGTTCTGCCTTACAAACAGGACAACGGAATGGATCCATGCAGCGACCCAAGAAAACGACTCCGAAAAAGAGGGAAACGTAGCGGTCTTCTGGTCAGACTCCGGACAAGGGCACATCGCGCACCACTCCCCAGCATTCTTCTTGCCAATGTCCAGTCTCTTGACAACAAGGTTGATGAAATCCGAGCAAGGGTAGCATTCCAGAGGGACATCAGAGACTGCAATGTTCTCTGCTTCACGGAAACATGGCTTACTGGGAAGACGCTATCCGATGCGGTGCAGCCAACGGGTTTCTCCACGCATCGCGCCGACAGAAACAAACATCTTTCTGGTAAGAAGAGCGGCGGGGGCGTATGCCTCATGACTAACGAGACATGGTGTGATGAAGGAAACATACAGGAACTCAAATCCTTCTGTTCACCTGATTTAGAATTCCTCACAATCAAATGTAGACCGCATTATCTTCCAAGAGAATTCTCTTCGATTATAATCACAGCCGTATATATCCCCCCCAAGCAGACACATCGATGGCTCTGAACGAACTTTATTTAACTCTTTGCAAACTGGAAACCATTTATCCGGAGGCTGCATTCATTGTAGCTGGGGATTTTAACAAAGCTAATCTGAAAACAAGACTCCCTAAATTTTATCAGCATATCGATTGCGCAACCAGGGGTGGTAAAACCTTGGATCATTGTTACTCTAACTTCCGCGACGCATATAAGGCCCTGCCCCGCCCCCCTTTCGGAAAAGCTGACCACGACTCCATTTTGTTGATCCCTGCCTACAGGCAGAAACTTAAACAAGAGGCTCCCACGCTGAGGTCTGTCCAACGCTGGTCAGACCAAGCTGACTCCACACTCCAAGACTGCTTCCATCACGTGGACTGGGACATGTTTCGTATTGCGTCAGATGGAAATATTGACGAATACGCTGATTCGGTGTGCGAGTTCATTAGAACGTGCGCGTCGAAGATGTCGTTCCCATAGCAACGATAAAAACATTCCCAAACCAGAAACCGTGGATTGATGGCAGCATTCGCGTGAAACTGAAAGCGCGAACCACTGCTTTTAATCAGGGCAAGGTGTCTGGTAACATGTCCGAATATAAACAATGCAGCTATTCCCTCCGCAAGGCTATTAAACAAGCTAAGCGTCAGTACAGAGACGAAGTGGAATCTCAATTCAATGGCTCAGACACAAGAGGCATGTGGCAGGGTCTACAGTCAATCACGGACTACAAGAAGAAACCCAGCCCAGTCACAGACCAGGATGTCTTGCTCCCAGGCAGACTAAATAACTTTTTTGCCCGCTTTGAGGACAATACAGTGCCACTGACACGGCCTGCAACGAAAACATGCGGTCTCTCCTTCACTGCAGCCGAGGTGAGTAAGACATTTAAACGTGTTAACCCTCGCAAGGCTGCAGGCCCAGACGGCATCCCCAGCCGCGCCCTCAGAGCATGCGCAGACCAGCTGGCCGGTGTGTTTACGGACATATTCAATCAATCCCTATACCAGTCTGCTGTTCCACATGCTTCAAGAGGGCCACCATTGTTCCTGTTCCCAAGAAAGCTAAGGTAACTGAGCTAAACGACTACCGCCCAGCACTCACTTCCGTCATCATGAAGTGCTTTGAGAGACTAGTCAAGGACCACATCACCTCCACCCTACCTGACACCCTAGACCCACTCCAATTTGCTTACCGCCCAAATAGGTCCACAGACGATGCAATCTCAACCACACTGCACACTGCCCTAACCCACCTGGACAAGAGGAATACCTATGTGAGAATGCTGTTCATCGACTACAGCTCGGCATTCAACACCATAGTACCCTCCAAGCTCGTCATCAAGCTCGAGACCCTGGGTCTCGACCCCGCCCTGTGCAACTGGGTACTGGACTTCCTGACGGGCCGCCCCCAGGTGGTGAGGGTAGGCAACAACATCTCCTCCCGCTGATCCTCAACACGGGGGCCCCACAAGGGTGCGTTCTGAGCCCTCTCCTGTACTCCCTGTTCACCCACGACTGCGTGGCCACGCACGCCTCCAACTCAATCATCAAGTTTGCGGACGACACAACAGTGGTAGGCTTGATTACCAACAACGACGAGACGGCCTACAGGGAGGAGGTGAGGGCCCTCGGAGTGTGGTGTCAGGAAAATAACCTCACACTCAACGTCAACAAAACTAAGGAGATGATTGTGGACTTCAGGAAACAGCAGAGGGAACACCCCCCTATCCACATCGATGGAACAGTAGTGGAGAGGGTAGCAAGTTTTAAGTTCCTCGGCATACACATCACAGACAAACTGAATTGGTCCACTCACACTGACAGCGTCGTGAAGAAGGCGCAGCAGCGCCTCTTCAACCTCAGGAGGCTGAAGTTTGTGAGTGCTTTTGGCTTGTCACCAAAAGCACTCACAAACTTCTACAGATGCACAATCGAGAGCATCCTGGCGGGCTGTATCACCGCCTGGTACGGCAACTGCTCCGCCCTCAACCGTAAGGCTCTCCAGAGGGTAGTGAGGTCTGCACAACGCATCACCGGGGGCAAACTACCTGCCCTCCAGGACACCTACACCACCCGATGTTACAGGAAGGCCCTAAAGATCATCAAGGACATCAACCACCCGAACCACTGCCTGTTCACCCCGCTATCATCCAGAAGGCGAGGTCAGTACAGGTGCATCAAAGCTGGGACTGAGAGACTGAAAAACAGCTTCTATCTCAAGGCTATCAGACTGTTAAACAGCCACCATTGAGTGGCTGCTGCCAACACACTGTCATTGACACTGACCCAACTCCAGCCACTTTAATAATGGGAATTGATGGGAAATGATGTAAATATATCACTTATGTACATATTCCTTATCCCCTTACACTGTGTATAAGACAGTAGTTTTAGAATTGTTAGTTAGATTACTTGTTGGTTATCACTGCATTGTCGGAACTAGAAGCACAAGCATTTCGCTACACTCGCATTAACATCTGCTAACCATGTGTATGTGACAAATAAAATTTGATTTGATTTGATTTGATCCAACTACCTCATCCCCATACTATATTCATTTATTTATCTTGCTCCTTTGCGCCCCAGTATCTCTACTTGCACATTCATCTTCTGCACATCTACCATTCCAGTGTTTAATTGCTATATTGTAATTACTTCGCCACCATGGCCTATTTATTGCCTTACCTCCCTTATCATACCTCATTTGCACTCCCTGTATATAGACTTTTCTTTCTACTGTATTATTGACTGTTTGTTTATTGCATGTGTAACTCTGTTTTGCTGTATGTGTTGAACTGCTGTGCTTTGTCTTGGCCAGGTCGCAGTTGTAAATGAGAACTTGTTCTCAACGAGCCTACCTGATTAAATAAAGGTGAAATAAAAAATAATAAAAAAATTGACAATGTAACTTGCTAACTAATGTATTAGCTATAGTTTTAAAATAGCTATTCAGACTGTCTGCAACCATGGTCTTATATGATGTAACCTTTCTTCCACTGTCCAAGCTAAGATTGAGTTTTGGTCTTTAATCTGTTATTATAGCCTAACAGCTTCAGACACTTCCATAATTTACTCGGATTGTTCCTATTTTCAACTATTTTGTCATTAAAATAATATTTCTTGGCCTTCTGTGTCATCCTGTTAACCTCATTTCTTAGTCTATATATATATAATCTGCCCTGAACTTCCTGAACTCCAGAAAGCATTCATTTCCACGCTTAATTGCCTTTAAAATTGTAACGATGTTCTCTGAGAGACGGGAAGCAAGTTCAGGGAGTGAATACATTTGATTAATAAATTAACAAAACAAGAACCACAAACAGAGCACCAACATGAAACAGCAACAATGACGACTGGGGAAGAAACCAAAGGGAGTGACATGTAAAGGGCAGGTATTCAAGGAGGTGATGGAGTCCAGGTGAGTGTCATAATGCGCTTAACGATGGTGACAGGTGTGCTCCATAACGAGCAGCATGGTGACCTAGAGACCGGAGAGGGAGCACTTGTGACAAACTTTTTATCGTTTATCCATGGTTCTGTTCTTTGCTTAATAAAAAATAAAAAAATGTTTTATTGAGTTATGACAATTAAAAACTGTTTTCTGAATCTTCCTACTACAGAAAATTATGTAATGATCATTGAGCATACAACCCCACTGTTTGATATCCTTTGATCGATCCGACACCAACACAAGGTCAATGATGGTTTGGGTCGAAGGACAGACCCTGGTGGGCTCATTAATCAGATGGTATAAGGCAAACAGATTACAACAATTCTTAAGAGCTTTAAAAGTAGCATGGCCCTTTTTGAGCATATCTGTATTAAAATCACCAGTAACAATAACCTCTGATTTATCAAAGTCTGTACAGTTGGCAAGTCTCCTCCCACAATTCATACAACTTGTACTGGTCTGGTGGTCTGTAACAGATTCCGGCTATAATTTGTTTGCATTTTGGTAATAAAATGTCCAACCACACAGCTTCAATCTCGTCATGGCTTAAATCGGATCTATAGTTGGACCCAATATCTGATCTTACATAAATACAAATTTCCCTGCCTTTGCAATTGCGGTCACTTATAATTACTACATCATTTTTAGCTTCAATCTCAGAGTTTCTTTTTATCGAACCATCATACCATGTTTCTGGCAAAGCACTCACACCTTACAGTTACTGGAGAGTAGGCGAATTTCCTCAATCTTGGGGAAAATACTTCTAAGGTTGAGATGAAGGATGTGTAGTCCTCTCATGGAAAACACCTTTTCTAGAGTCAAATTCTCCTCATCTGTTGGAACTGTCAACCAAAGTGTTTCACTTGAGATGGGTGTTGAGTCCATGCAGTTCAATCGCAGCAGTGAAGCTCCATCCAGTGTTGCGCTGGCATCTGACCAGGGGTTTGCCTTTCCGGTCCTCTGCCCCTGACCCTATCCCTGGGGCGCTCCACGTCCATTTGGCCATTTGGGTGGCATCCAGCTTAAGAACTGTAGAGTCTGTGTGGAAAAATTAATGCTCTTCACAAGCATTTCACCGCAGCACCTGAGGAGGCCTCCCATGATAGTGTGACCTGTCGGAGCTATAGTGGCCTGTCCATGCGCATATCCTCACATGCGTTTCTTAACAATCTAAGCCTTATGTGTGACCCATTTCAAGAACTATCTGAATTGTCACTCGAGCTCCAAAAGAGAGACTGCACAATGAGAACTACACACAGAGCAGGCTTCAGGGAAGCCAGGGTGTTCAGTGCAATGGCAGAGCAGCCAGGCTGACACACACAACTCAGCCGGAGAGGGATTCAGGAGAACTCTTTCCAAGGCGTCAAACGGAATGGTGGAAGTCCCAGAATGTTCTCTCAAGGTGGACGGGTGGTGGACAATATAAGATACAGACAGTTAATCGAGGAGCTGAAGGTGTTTTACGCGTAATACTGGCCAGAGGATGCAGCAGCACTGTATGGAGAAACAGAGATAGAATGGTTTGGCATTGACAGTCCACATAGGTCATATTGGCCTCCAGGCAGTACAGGGGCACCAATGGTAAACAATACATTCCAAAGGGACTTAAAGAGTTGTTGGTGGCGGTCAGAATCTTCCCCATCTCCAGTGCAGAATGGGAGTGGGGATTTTCTCAAATGAATCTGATTTGCACCATAATCAGTGCCTCCCTACACTCCTCCACCCTATCAGGGCTACTCTTTCTGAACCTTATTGGCCCTTCCCTGACCAAATTCAACCCAGTCCCTTATGTGAGGTCATGGATTGCTAAAGGACACAGATGTGTCACAGACACCAAGAGCAAAACAAGAAATGGCTGTGTGAGCGGCTTCACTGCAAGTATATTGTACGTTTCGAATATTCAATAAATACATTTTAAAAAATTAATAAAAGGAAATAAATGGCTGTGTTATGGGAGGTTTTGGAAAACTAAAGTAGGAACCTATTTTTTATTTACAAACCTATTCTGTACTGTGACGTTAATCTGCATATGCACTTCATCTCATCACATAGGCAGGAGGGCTATATATTCTAATGTGTATTTTGCTGTAGCCTACATTGATTTATTTTATTTGAAGTACATTCCAATATTGTGATATGTTTGTTCTGCTGCTACATTGCTGACTTGAAAATGATATGAAATTCGAATCTTGTAAAAGCACGACAGCTGAGTATACAGCTGAAGTCGGAAGATTACATACACTTAGGTTGGAGTCATTAAAACTCATTTTTCAACCACTAAACAAATTTCTTGTTAATTAACAAACTATAGTTTTGGCAAGTCGGTTAGGACATCTACTGTGTGCATGACACAAGTAATTGATCCAACAATTGTTTATAGACAGATTATTTCACGTATAATTCACTGTATCACAATTCCAGTGGGGAAGAAGTTTACATACACAAAGTTGACTGTGCCTTCAAACATGCTTGGACATTTCCAGAAAATGATGTCATGGCTTTAGAAGCTTCTGATAGGACAATTGACATCATTTGAGTCAATTGGAGGTGTATCCATGGATGTATTTCAAGGCCTACCTTCAAACCCAGTGCATCTTTGCTTGCCATCATGGGAAAATCAAAAGATATCAGCAAAGACCTGGTTCAGAAAGGATACGTGTTCTGTCTCCTAGAGACGAACGTACTTTGTGCAAATCATTCCCAGAAAAGTGCAAATCATTCCCAGAACAACTGCAAAGGACCTTGTGAAGATGCTGGAGGAAACAGGTACAAAAGTATCTATATCCACAGTTAAACAAGTCCTGTATCGACATAACCTGAAAGGCCGCTCAGCAAGGAAGAAGCCACTGCTCCAAAACTGCCATAAAAAAGCCAGACTACGGTGTGCAACTGCACATGGGGACAAAGATTGTACTTTTTGGAGAAATGTCCTCTGGTCTGATGAAACAAAAATAGAACTGCTTGGCCATAATGACCATTGTTATGTTTGGAGGAAAAAGGAGGAGGCTTGCAAGCCGAAGAACGCCATACCAATCGTGAAGTATGGGGGTGGCAGCATCATGTTGTGGGCGTGCTTTGCTGCAGGAGGGACTGGTGCACTTCACAGAATAAATGGCATCACGAGGCAGGAAAATGATGTGGATATATTGAAGCACCATCTCAAGACATCAGTCAGGAAGTTATAGCTTGGTCGCAATTGGGCCTTCCAAATGGAAAATGACCCCAAGCATACTTCCAAAGTTATGGCAAAATGGCTTAAGGACAACAAAGTCAATCTATTGGAGTGGCCATCACAAAGTCCTGGCCTCAATCCCATAGAACATTTTTGGGCGGAACTGAAAAAGCACATTCGAGCAAGGAGGCCTACAATCCTGACTCAGTTACACCAGCTATGTCAGGAGGAATGGGGCCAAAATTCACCCAACTTATTGTGGGAAGTGTCTGGAAGGCTACCTGAAACGTTTGACCCAAGTTAAACAATTTAAAACCTCTTGGGGATAGGGTTGAATACTGCCCCCTTTGGAGGAAGTGCGTGCCCATAGTAAACATAATTTATTTTGGTCCAAAATTGCTAATATATGCATATAATAATTATTATTGAATAGAAAACACTCTAAAGTTTCTAAAACCGTTTAAATTATGTCTGTATGTAAAGCAGAACTCTCAGGGCAGCCATTCTCCCAAACTCTCTCTTGGCAACAGAAAAGTTGGGACAACTTTGACGTCATCGCCCCCACCCTTCCCAACCAGCTACGGATCTGGGAACAGTTTCTATGTCTTCAGCGTGATGTCTGCTTTCAATGGGGCGTTCATTGTGAGAATCGCGCGCGACCTCGTCCTTTGGCGGGCTAAAACGTTCGGGTCACGCGAAAATACATGCACTTACATGCGCGCGTCTGAATTGGAGCTCTCTTTTGTTCCAGGTTTCACCAATCGATGTCGGTTTGTCTGTTCGTGCTGATAATTGTTTTACACGTTTAAAACATCCTAAAGCTTGATTCTGCACTTAGTTTGACCAGTTTAGTCGACATATAATATGTAATTTTGAAGTTTTGATGCGCAAAAGTTTGGGACCAGAAGTCATTTTGGGTGCATTTCAGCTGAAGCTGTTAGCATATGCTAATACAGAGACACACAACTTGACACCAAACGATGTATTGGGTAAGTACGACTCCTTCCACGTCTTCTGATCGAAGAACATCAAAGGTAAGGGAATATTTATGTGGTTATTTTGGGTTTCTGTGGACTCCAAACGTAGAGGAGACATACTGCTAATATCTGAGCGCCGTCTCATATTATAGCCTAGTGAACGAATTCTGTAGCGTTAAAAATAAATGTAACACAGCGGTTGCATTAAGAAGAAGTGTATCTTTGTAACTATATGTAGAACATGTATATTTAGTCATGTGTATTGCTTGTTATTTGACGTTATCTGTCGGAGCTATCATCATTTCTCCGGACATTTGAGTAGCATTTTTTGAAAATGTCGTCATTGTAAACAGAGATTTATGGATATAAATGGCATATTATTGAAAAAAACATAAATGTACCGTGTAACATGTCCTATTACTGTCATCTGATGAAGATTTTCAAAAGGTTAGTGAATTATTTTTCTTTTAATCCTGCGTTTGTGATTGCATCTATTGTTCGACAAAATGGCTGTATATCGGCTGTGTCTTTGGTGGTGGTTTGACATAAATATGTGCTATGTTTTCGCCGTAAAACATTTTAGAAATCTGACTTGCTGGGTAGATGAACAAGGTGTTTATCTTTCATTTGAGCTATTGGACTTGTTAATGTGTGGAGGTTAAATATTTCTAAGAATATCTTTGCATTTTGCGTTATGGTAATGAGCTTGAGACTGTAGTCACGATCCCGGATCCGGGATGGCTCGCCGCAAGAAAAGGCAATGCTACCAAATACTAACTAAACTTCTGACCCACTGGGAATGTGATGAAAGAAATCATTCTCTATACTATTATTCTGACATTTCACATTCTTAAAAAAAGTGTTGATCCTAACTGACCTAAAACAGGGAATGTTTACGAGGATTAAATGTCAGGAATTGTGAAAAACTGAGTTTAAATGTATTTGGCCAAGGTGTATGTAAACTTCCCACTACTGTGGTATATGTATTATATATATATATATATATATATATATATATATATATATATATATATATATATATATATATAGTATATTTCTGTTTTAGTATTTGTTTTGTTCACAATAATAATAATAATAATAATAATAATAATAATAATACAAAAATAGCAGTCAAGCACCCATTCTAACTTGCTAGCTGAATTTACGAACGCACCCAAAACGGTTACTTGCATAATGGAGTCTTTTGTTCAGAAATGTTGCAAGCTAGCTAGCTAAACAATGAACCACAATCACAACTCATGACATTACTACCCTGCATGAATCTGCAGGTACCTAACCAACATCTATAAACAGTTGTCGCAGTGACGTTCTATTGAAATGGATACCAGCATGGAGGAGTCTTTTGTTAAGACATGAACAGTGCCTGGCAAAAGTATTCATCCCCCTTGGCGTTTTTCCTATTTTGTTGCATTACAACCTGTAATTTGAATGGATTTTTATTTGAATTTCATGTAATGGACATACACAAAATAGTACAAATTGGTGAAGTGAAATGAAAAGAAAACAACTTGTTTCAATAAATAAATCAATAAAAAAAAAAAATTGGTGCGTGCATATTTATTCATCCCGTTTGCTATGAAACCCCTAAATTAGATCTGGTGCAACCAATTACCTACAGAAGTCACATAATTAGTTAAATAAAGTCCACCTGTGTGCAATCTAAGTGTCACATAATCTGTCACCTGATCTCAATACATATACACGTGTTCTGAAAGGCCCTAGAGTCTGCAACAACACTAAGGAAGTGATACCATGTAGTCCAAGAAGCTCTACAAACAGGTCAGGGACAAAGTTGTGGAGAAGTACAGATCAGGGTTGGGTCATAAAAAAATATCAGAAACCTTGAACACCCCACGGAGCACCATTAAATCCAATATTAAAATTGAAATAATATGGCATGACAACAAACCTGCCAAGCCACCAAAACTCACGGACCAGGCAAGGAGGGCATTAATCAGAGAGGCAATAAAGAGACCGGAGATAACCAAGAGATAGCCTGCAGAAGTTCTGTCATACTATCCAGGTCTGTGCCCAAACAATTCAAGCTTCTACTTCTAAAAATACACCTTTCCAGAAACAAGTCTCTCACTGTTGCCGCTTGCTATAGATTACCCTCTGCCCCCAGCTGTGCCCTAGACACCATATGTGAATTGATTGCCCCCATCTATCTTCAGAGCTCGTGCTGCTAGATGACCTAAACTGGACATGCATAACACCCTGGCCATCCTACAATTTAAGCTTGATGCCCTCAATCTCACACAAATTGTCAATGAACCTACCAGGTACAACCCAAAATCCATAAACACGGGCACCCTCATAGATATCATCCTAACCAACTTGCCCTCCAAATACACATCTGCTGTCTTCAACCAAGATCTCAGCGATCACTGCCTCATTACCTGCATCCGTAATGGGTCTGCGGTCAAATGACCACCCTCCATCACTGTCAAACGCTCCCCAAAACACTTCAGCGAGCAGGCCTTTCTAATCGACCTGGCCCTGGTATCCTGGAAGGATATTGACCTCATTCCGTCAGTAGAAGATGCCTGGTTATTCTTTAAAAGTGCTTTCCTCACCATCTTAAATAAGCATGCACCCTTCAAAAAAATAGAACCAGAAACAGATATAGCCCTTGGTTCACTCCAGACCTGACTGCCCTTGACCAGCACAAAAACATCCCGTGGTGTATTGCATTAGCAGCATAGCCCCCGTGATATGCAACTTTTCAGGGAAGTTAGGAACCAATATACACAGGCAGTTAGGAAAGCTAAGGCTAGCTTTTTCCAACAGAAATGTTCATCCTGTAGCACAAACTCAAAAAAGTTCATGGAGAATGAGAGCACCTCCTTCCCAGCTGCCCACTGCACTGAGGCTAGGAAACACTGTCACCACCAATAAATAATTGAGAATTTCAATAAGCATTTTTCTACAGCTGGCCATGCTTTCCACCTGGCTACCCCTACCCCGGTCAAATGCCCTGCACCCCCCACAGCAACTTGCCCAAGCCTCCCCATTTCTCCTTCACCCAAATCCAGATAGCTGATGTTCTGAAAGAGCTGCAAAATCTGGACCCCTACAAATCAGCCGGGCTAGACAATCTGGACCCTCTCTGTCTAAAATTATCTGCCAAAATTGACAACATCAATAATGTCGCTTTTGCTTCTGGTGATTCTCTGATCCACATCTATGCAGATGACACTATTCTGTATACTTCTGGTCCTTCTTTGGACACTGTGCTAACTAACCTCCAGACGATACCACACAACTCTCCTTCTGTGGCCTCCAACTGCTCTTAAATGCAAATAAAACTAAATGCATGTTCTTCAATCGATCGCTGCCCACAGCTGCCCGCCCATCCAGCATCACTACTCTGGATGGTTCTGACCTATAATATATGGACAACTACAAATACCTAGGTGTCTGGTTAGACTGTAAACTCTCCTTCCAGACCCACATTAAGCATCTCCAATCCCAAAATAAATCTAGAACCGGCTTCCTAGTTCGCAAAAAAGCATCCTTCACTCATGCTGCCAAACATACCCTCGTAAAACTGACTATCCTACCGATCCTCGACTTCAGCGATGTCATTTACAAAATAGCCTCCAACACTCTACTCAACAAATTGCATGCAGTCTATCACAGTGCCATCCGTTTTGTCACCAAAGCCCCATATACTACCCACCGCTGCGACCTGTACACACTTGTTGGCTGGCCCTCGCTTCATACTCTTCGCCAAACCCACTGGCTCCAGGTCATCTAGAAGTCTTTGCTAGGTAAAGCCCTGCCTTTTCTCAAGTCACTGGTCACCATAGCAGCACCCACCCGTAGCACGCGCTCCAGCAGGTATATTTCACTGGTCACCCGCAAAGCCAATTCCTAATTTGGCCGCCTTTCCTTCCAGTTTTCTGCTGCCAATGACTGGAACTAACTGCAGAAATCGCTGAAGCTGGAGACTCTTATCTCCTTCACTAACTTAAAGCACCAGCTGTCAGAGCAGCTCACAGATCATTGCACCTGTACATAGCCCATCCAACTACCTCATCCCCATACTATATTTATTTATTTATCTTGCTCCTTTGCACCCCAGTATCTCTACTTGCACATTCATCTTCTGCACATATATCACTCCAGTGTTTAATTGCTATATCGTAATTTCTTCACCACTATGGCCTATTTTATTGTCTTGCACACACTGTATATATGATTTTTTTCTGCTGTATTATTGACTGTATGTTTGTTTATTCCATGTGTAACTCTGTGTTGTTGAATGTGTCTAACTGCTTTGCTTTATCTTGACCAGGTCGCATTTGTAAATGAGAACTTGTTCTCAACTAGCCTACCTGGTTAAATAAAGGTGAAATAAATCATTAAAAAATGAACCCTGAAGGAGCTGCAAAGCTCCACAGCGGAGATTGGAGTATCTGTCCATAGGACCACTTGAAGCCGTACACTCCACAGAGCTGGGCTTTATGGAAGAGTGGCTAGAAAAAATACATTGCTTAAAGAAAGAAATTTGCCAAAAGGCATGTGGGAGACTCCGCAAATATATGGAAGAAGGTACTCTGGTCAGATGAAATTAAAATTGAGCTTTTTGGCCATCAAGGAAAATGCTATGTCTGGCGCAAACCCAATACCTCCCATCACCCCCACACTTTTTGGCAGCATCATGCTGTAGGGATGTTTTTCATCGGCAGGGACTAGGATACTTGTCAGAATTGAAGGAATGATGGATGGCGCTAAATATAGGGAAATTCTTGAGGGAAACCTGTTTCCGTCTTCCAGAGATTTGAGACTGGGACGGAGGTTCACCTTCCAGCAACACTTGAGTGGTTTAAAGCAACACTTGAGTGGTTTAAGGGGAAACTTTTAAATGTATTGGGATGGTGTTAGAGGAAATTATAGTTTAGATGATCAATTATGTATACATTAATGATTAGAACCATTTATTCTAATACTATTATGTTATGATTTGAAAAGTATGAGTTTTTAGTTGAGCTGTTACTGAAAATGTAAGCAGAAATGAATTAATTGTCTGTGTCTCCTGGGAAAGAGGGATAAGATAGTTTTTCAAACAGATAAGAATGTTTTGGTTGGATTCCATTAGTGGAGAGAAGTATATCCTTTAGACAGGTTGGAATGTAGTTTATGAGGGGAGTGAAACTATCTCCAGGACTGAATTCTAAGCCATTGTAAGGCTGGGAGAGGGTGTGAAACTGATGACGTCATTTTATGTTCACTTTCTTTAAAATGTAATGTTCTTTGTATTTTGTGTCAGTACTCTCTGGAATTAAACGCTCTTTACCTGGCTTTTAAGACTGGTCTCGATCTACTTCATGCATAATTAATGAACTTACAATTCATTAATGAATTAGAAATGAGTGCTAATTGATTTTGGCCATTAAAGCATAAAGGGATTTAGAATTCCTCTATCAATTTGGTCCTTCGAAGAGCCGGATCTAAAATATCCCTCTCTGTGCCTGTAGGTAGTACGCTGGAAAATCGTGCACGGACGAGTTTTGAATCGTTTTACTAAAGACCTGACCTCTGAATTGAGGTTAAAAATTGAAACAGGCCTGCGTATTATCACAGAGGACAGAGAGGGTGACTAGATTCAAACGAACAATGCTTATCCCAGTCGGCAGCAGGTAAAGTAGCCTTTATTCTCGAATTTGGGAGGGATTATTTAGGATATTTATTGATTAAAATGTTATGAAGGAGTTGAATTTGATCAATAATAGGTGCTTGAATATTCCGAACAAATAAAATGGGTTTCTACCGGGGGTATTAACCAGGATATCGATAAAATGAAAGCAGGTCCGAAATTGACCTGAGGTAAGGGGCGCTACCAACAAATAAACTAGAGCTTAATACGGCCTGGTTTTGCAAGCCAAGGATTATTAAGGAGTGATATAGTACGCATTGGAGAATTAGGACGCTTGTTCCGTACAAATAGGATGGCCAATAATTCAATAAACATACCTAAATAAAGTTTTTACCTAATAGTCTATCTGTATATGGGAAACTGACTGTGGAAAGTAGCAGATAGATATGTTAAAACAGGTGAGGATAAATTAGGCTTGGTGAGAAGGCAGGGTAATTCTAGGCGAACAGAATAAATGAACCTGTACAATGCTGAAAGAAATTAATATCAAATGATACGTGATTAGTCTATAGTAGTGAGATTTGAGACATTTTACGTTGAAAGTCCCAAAAGGAATATCCTACGGGTGAAATTTGAATGTCCGATCAAAAGTCTTCTATAGACGTGGTTCACAGGAGAGGTCAACTTAGTCTAGAGAAGTGAGATTTGAGACATTTAACGTTGTCCCAGAAGGAATATCCTATGGGGGAAATGATGTCCGATCAAAAGTCTTCTATGGACGCGGTTCACAGGATGGAAAATACATACAGATTATTTTTAAAGGGACACACACGTAGTCAGACAGAATAGTAACTAGAAGTAACTAAGTAACGGTAAATTACAAATTTATAGAACTGCACGGACATAGAATTTAAAATTATATAGAAGGGCATAGATAAGTGTTTAAAGACCATAGCTACTAGTAACGGTAAGGATTAAGAATGGGGAGAAATGCCTCGAAAGAAGCCCCAGAACTGACGGGAGATCGAGCGATGTATGTATGGGGGGGGTCTTTCCCGGTTTTTAGTAGTCAGTGTTCTTGATAGTGAAAAGTGATCGTGTGGGTGAGTTAAATGTCAGATTGAACAATGTATCCAGCGGAAAGACGGAACAAGTGACCCCATAGATATATAGATCTTGTAGATTATGGGGAACAACTGAGTTGCTTTTCCGTTGGTCATTTTCAATCAACTCTACAGATTAAGCTATATTTGGGGCGATATTTTAGTTCAAAGTCCTATAGGAATAGGGATTACTGTATATTACTGTAATGATCGCTATATACGGGTGAAAACTAATATCAGATTGAACGACGAGTGGACGGAGACTCTTAAAGACTCGGTCTATTTGTCTTCGGTCAACCCTACAAGTAGGCTGATTTGGAGCGACAATCTTAGTAAAAGTCCTAAAGGAACAGTAATGTATTGTATACGGGTGAGACTTAATGTCAGACTTTAGTAGATGAGGATTCCAATAAAAGAGATATGGGCGTTTAAATTTGGGCTATTTTCTGTTGTCTAGATGTCGGAGTAACAAATACAGATAACTGTGAAAATGGGTATATTTGCAGAGAGTCTCAGTCAATTCCATTGTACTGGTAGGGGAGTGGTGAGCGCGGCAGTCGGTTCCCGTTTAACTAAAATTGATTTTAGATCGTAATCGACCTACTTGCATGTTTTGCCTGAAAAATACGGTCGCCAGTGTTTGCAAAAGATATAACTGAACGGATATTATGTGTTCCAGATAGAATTGATAAAAGAAGTCATAAAAAATAACGGCGAAACAATTTCGATGTAAAACGCTATTTCGCCCAAAATGATCTGGTGGAATAATGTATTGAGATAGGAGTCGTAATTAAATAGATGTATCATAGAAGAGAGAGAGTTACCTAAAGTTAAATGGGGGGAACTCAATCTGAATAGGGAATATATATTTTACAAAGGCGGGCAGATTTGTGTCTATAGCCAAGCAACGGAATTGCTAGACACTCAATGGGGCTATATAGTGCAACGCTTTGGACTATAAATTAGGTAAGAATAGTTGAATCGTAAGAAGTTGTGATTGTTTTTCTGATTATTGATTTTTGGTTAAGGTAACACCAGTGAATTTGAACAAAAAGTAACGTATTCTAAAAATGATCTGATTTCCGTTCTCGTTGCGACGACAATTCGAACAGAGAAAAATAAGTTACATGATACATCAAGAGATTTAAAACGAACGACGTGAAGGGATCATAAGAATTATTGGGTGTCATTGTAGGAGTAAATGTTTGGGTTAAGGTGATTTCCCTGTTCCCAGAGACAAGGCATTTTTAAGGCGAGCACTCACTAATGCTGGTCTGAGTTTGTAATTAGACAAGTGAATAACGTATTGGGAATAGAGTTGTAATTAAAATACTAAGTCAAAGACGAGACAGGTATTTAGAGCAAAATGGATTCTCAATGATAACAAAGAGACAATTATGGTTTATGCCCATCGAAAAGCTTTTATAAAATTGGCGAATTTAGAGATGTTGGTTGGGGTGGTAAATTATAATTCAGGATTAGAACAGATGTGATAAATTAGGTTTGGTTAATCGAACAAGAATTATTTTACAATCCATTTGAAGTCGCTACGAATTGGCAGGTTGAGCGCTTGATGATGACGTCACTAGCGAGACACTTTTGTCACCAGAGACTGGGAATAACTGTAAGCAAACTGTATGGCTGTTAGTGTGTGTATCGAGGCTTCGAGTAACCTTTCAGAAGTTGAGATAAAAGTGTTTTGTTTATTGGTTATAGTCAATTTTAGGGTTTGATTTAACTTAGTTGAACAGTATGTTCTGGCGGGTTTAGGTAGAACTCTTTGTTCCGGAACGGATGAGAGTTAACCAAAAATAAGTAAATTAAAGGAGCCATGAGAGAAATGTGAATGCATATTTATTAAATATCGGGGATTAAATTACGGATTCCTTACACTGTGAAATGTACGACATTTGCGGCAGAGAGAAAAAGTAATGCATTGGATAATAATGTTATCGGGTGAATTGTATCTAAAGGTAGCATGGTCATTTAAGTAAACATATCCGTAGACGATGTTTAAAACTTATGATTATTGATTTGAGTCAAAGGGGAATTATCATTAGGTTTTAGTTATAGTTCACTTATTGAGTTTCTGATTCGAGGTAGCATTAGTGAATGATAGTTAGGGATGTGGTGGCTCACTTTTAGAGGCCTCCTGGGATTATAATTTTGGGGGAGAGTGCAGCTTTAAACGACCAAATTGAAAAAGGTCTGCAAATCATATATATATAAAACAACTGTTAGAACGATTTGTTTTAGTGCAAGAAGATTTTAAAGAGGCACGCTCACATGTGGAACCTTATGAGATGTTTTTTTATGGGTTTGAATCATACAGGTGACTATTTCTATTGTAAGGATAAAGGGATCTTTATGTCTAATATGGTATGGCCTTTTGACCTTATCATGACTGGCTTCTGAGGTCTGATCAGCCTCAGGGGAGAGTCATTTGTATAATGAATGGCGTCATATTGAGTTACTAGTTTTAAGGTAAATTCATTAGAAATTAAGCAGTTTTGGTTGAGGGTTTAGAATTACTGTTTGAACCGCAAATGAGAAAGTGGTTCAGGATTCTGTCTTATAACATTAGCTGTGAAGTTTTTTTTTTGAATGGGCTATTAGGGAGTTGGTATTGTAACAGAGAGAAAGTCATATTCATCACTGAGAATAAATAGGGGAAGATAACATATTTTGAGCCAACAGGGCAGGGAAGGAATTGAGGTATTTTTGTTTGATTTTAACACCCGTGTACAGGAGTGTCAAAAGACGCGGGACATTACCTGTGTAATGGGGGAGGGTGTCCGTATGGGGATTACATGATAACCAACTTGGGACAGTTCTGGGACTGGAGAAGAGGATATCTTTATGGCATAGGAATCCCACAAAGGTGGATAGGTTTCCCATGATATGGGGAAACCTGGGAGTACTGTTGAACTTTGTAAAGGTGATGAAATCCTACTAACCATCAAAACTATTAAGCTCTCTGATGCAGGCACTTACACCCCCGGACTACAAAGGACCGGGACAGACACGGTGGGTGTGTTTTCTATTAAGGTACTGCCAAAACCGGAGGTCTCACACGAACCAGGGCCGGACACACTCCTCTACCACCCCTGGACCGAACCTGCCACCACTGTGCTAAAAATCCCATTCAGGTAATTAATGTTAGACTATTCAGCTATTGATCAATTAGACACGGAGACTGGTTTTGATGGTAGGGACAATTTGTGGCTGTCTTATACAGAATAGACTTGCTTAGAATATGCTTCTTGCTAGTCAGGGGGGAGTCTGCAAGATGTTTGGTGAACAATGTTGTACGTATATCCCTAATAACACCAATCCAGATGGTAGTATATCTAAGGGCCTTAAATGGGCTTGATGCACTATCTGCTGAGATGAGGACCATGGCGGGGGTAGAGGAGTCTGACTGTCCACCTGGTTGGGAGACTGGTTTGGTAAGTATACTGGTATGGTGGTTACTGGATTTCTGACCCTAATTCTTGTATTATTTGTTATTGATGTGATGTGCTGCTTGCATCATACCGTGTTTTAAGAAGTCTGTTACAGATGTGGTGAAGGCTTCAGGCATGATGCCTTTGCTTGATGCTCCAGTTGGAGAGGCTGAGGTGAAGCATGCTTTGAGGGGAGGATAAGACTGACTGAGGATGACCCATGTATGTTTGTTCTCCCTGTCGTGAAGGGTGGCATGGTGCCCACCTTGTGCTGGATAAGAATAGCTGAGAGGACCAGATGGGTTATAAGAATGCTTTACTCTGTTTTACAGGACCAAAGTTTTATTCCACACTTTGCAACACATTAAATCCATGTTATTGTCAGATAGAATACTGAGGGTCCCCAAGGAGAGGGCTTGTTAGTGTAGGAAGGATTTTTTAATATGGTTAGCATTTATTAGATTATAGGTTTTTAAATAGTATTATATTTAACAGGAATAATGGACATCTATGAGGAGTTAAGATTATTGTTAGGATTAAGATAGATTGATTAAGGAATTTGGAGAAAAGCCGCTCATAGACATGTTTTTTTTTTCTAAAAGAGGGTCCATGGGTTTGGATGGAGCCAAACAGTGAGACATGTAGTTCAAATTTGGAAAACATGAGAAACATACAGAGGAGCCCTCCCCCGCACTGCAGAGACCTTGAAGGTTGGAGAACAGAGAAGCTTTAGAAGGGGGGCCAGGACGAGCAAAGATAACATAGTGGGTAGATAAGTTACTGAGTGGAGACAAAAGTGAGAATTGGACATGTGGAAAATGAAAGGGACACTCCTAAATGGAATTTCAGACATAAGGATAATTCACTAAATCTTATCTAAGTCATTGTATAAGAATAAGGCAAGGTTGTTACCTGTGCAGAGCCAGGTAACAAAAGGGGGATGGGTAAATAGTGTTCTAGAATAGGATGTGACCTACGGGATAATTAACTAATAAAAATTAAAAAAATGTTAATTGGTTTGACGAATAAGAAACTGTTTTATTAACCTCTTCAGTCGACCCTCTACTTTTTTGAACATTTTGTTAAAAATCGCGCAACATTTCAGCGCCCTGCTACTCATGCCAGGAATATAGTACGTTCATATGGTTAGAATGTGTGGATAGGAAACCCTCGGACGTTTTTAAAACTGGTTAAATCACGACTGTGGCTATTACATAACGTGCGTTACATCGGAAAGCGCAGGAAAACCTGATCACAGAAAATGGAAATAAATATCCTTGCGCCACTTCCAGCAATTGTTAACAGTGAGCCGAATTAGATAAGACCGAGCATTCAACTCCCACAGCATCCCCATGTTGTCGAGAGTCTTGTGAATTTAATCATCTTTGATTCTTGGTTGAACCGAAAGAGGGGCACCGCTTACCTCCGGTCTCCGCCCAGATCATTCCGGAAGAGCTCTCTCCTGAAATTTTTTCCAAGACGACAGCTAATGATATTTACATCGCCTACGGATGATTTTTATCGCTTATTAACGTTTACTAATACCTAAAGTAGCATTACAAATGTATTTCGAAGTGTTTTGTGAAAGTTTATCGTCTACTTTTTGAATTTTAAAAAATTACGTTACGTTGTGAAATCGCTGTTTTTTTCGTTTATCACACAGTCTACATATAACGATATCTTGGCTTTATATGGCCCGATTTAATCGAAATAAAGACCCAATAGTGTTTATGGGACATCTAGGAGTGCCAACAAAGAAGATGGTGAAAGGTAATGACTGTTTTCTATTTTATTGTGCGGTTTGTGTAACGCCGAAATGCTAATTATTTTGTTTACGTCCCCTGCTGTGCTTTTCTGTTGTAGTGTATTGGTGCATGCTATCAGATAATAGCTTCTCATGCTGTCGCCGAAAAGCATTTTAAAAATCGGACTTGTTGCCTGGATTCACAACGAGTGTAGCTTTAATTTGATACCCTGCATGTGTATTTTAATGAACTTTTGAGTTTTAACTAATACTATTAGCATTTAGCGTAGCGCATTTGCATTTCCAGAGCTCTAGTTGGGACGCAAGCGTCCCAAGTAGAGGCAACAGGTTAACCAAACCTGTATGTCCAAGAGTTTATGCACTACAGGTGAACTACAGGTGAAGACACTCAATCCAGTCCCGTGGGCCACCCGGATTCATATCGCACTGCGGGGGGGTAAGATACATATTCACTGTCGAACAAATAAACAGTGTTCGGGAGGAGAACTGGAATTAACAGAATTCCGGGGGCCATCTCTCGAATGAAGTAACCCTCCCTGTCCTGTCACCCCTGTTTTTGTTCATAGAAGTGAAGATGTATCTGGCTCTTGCTAAGTGATGTGTTCTCGGGGAAAGGGTGGGGTTTCACATGGAAGCTGTTCGTCTGAGCTGTCTTATCGTGGGAGACGTATTCCTGATACAGCACGCCCTACTAGAGATGCGGAGAGTGGTAATTTGACCCATGGTTTAGACGGTGAGGATTTTGTTCCAAAATAGAAGAGATATCAGTGCAGGTTCCCATATTGATCGTGGACACAGGTCATAGCTTACACTGAAAGGGATGGCTACATAAACCCATACACTCAATGTGGGATCAGGTGGAGTATAGTAAGGATTGGCGTTTTGGACTGTGTTCCCGAGCAAAGGAAGTATTGTATAAAGGTGCGAATTAACATTAACCTCTTAGTCCGCCCCATCCCGCATGCGGTATCGTTACTACAGCCTCAAGCTCATTAGCATAATGCAACGTTAGCGATTTTTAAAAATCGCAAATGAAACTAAATAAATATGCCTGTTCTCAAGCTTAGCCTTTTCTTAACAATCCTGTCGTCTCAGATTTTCAAAATATGCTTTAGAACCAGAGAAAATCACTAATTTGTGTAAGAGTGGTGATAGCTAGCTTAGCGTTAGCATTAGCATTTAGCACGCAACATATTCACAAAAACCAGCCAAGGAATCAAATAAAATAATTTACCTTTGAAGAACTTCAGATGTTTCAATGAGGAGACTCTCAGTTACATAGCAGATGTCCAGTTTTTCCTGAAAGATTCTTGTGTAGGACACATCGTTCCCTTTTGTTACTATGCATATGGCTACCGAAACTAACCGAAAATCAGTCACCTACATGTCGAACTTTTTTCCGAATTAACTCCATAATATCGACTGAAACATGGAAAACGTTGTTTGAATCAATCCTGAAGGTGGTTTGTCATATTTCTCTCCATTGAAAGCACCGTCCTTGTAGCCTGGTTTGTTCTGAGATTTGAATGGAAAAATACCGGGACCTGACTTTTGCACCAATTGGCACGCAGACACCTAGCGGGACACCTGGTAAATGTAGTCTCTTATGGTCAATCTTCCAATGATATGCCTACAAATACGTCACAATGCTGCAGAGACCTTGGGGAAACAAGAGAAAGAGTCCGTTTATTCCTGTCGCATTCACAGCCATATAAGGCGATCATGGAAAACGTAGCCTCAGAAATCCTGTGCATTCCCTGGTTGGTCATACATCTTGGTTTTGCCCGAAACATTTGTTCTAAGGGACTCACAGTGAAAATCTTTGCATTTCTGGAAACGTAAGACTGTCTTCTTTCCAAAGCTATCAATTCCAAGCATATTCGAGCATCTTTTCGTGACAAAATATTGCGCTTAAAACGGGCACGTCTTTTTATCCAAAAATGAAATACTGCCCCTATAGGACTAACAGGTTAAGGCGGTCAATACTCAGGACCTAGGGTTATGGTATGTGGGCTTCAACCAGTTAAGTTATAGAGGTGGAGACTGGGTTTGGGGAGTCCAACTTATGGTTGGAATGGATTCAATATACGGCCAGATCAGTGGCTAAAGAAGAATGTTATGCCTGTGTGAACGCTAAACCCCAGTTAACAACTATCCCTTTTCCACTGAACGGAATTCATTCCCCTAAGGGAATGGCATGTATGGTAAAGCTGTTCATGAAAGCAGGAATGCCAAATAATGACAGTTGTATTGATTTGCACTATTTATATCCCCAGGAACCAAGTTGGTACAGAGAATATGACCTTTGACGAGACCATGTCTGAATTGACAGGCTGGTTGAACTCTGGGGACTTCAATAAAATAAAATGGGCCAGTGTCGACATCTGGTGGTTGTGCGGGGGAATGAGTTTGTGCAGTATTGCCGACTGATTGGACTGGTTAGGAATGCCTTTTACACTCATACAACACCAAGACATGAAGTTAGCCAAAACGAGAGAGAAGAGATGCTCCATCTAGGTCCTTTGGCGAAAGAGTATATATTGATAACATTGGGGTTCCACGAGGTGTGCCGGATGAGTTCAAGGCAAGAAATCAGATACTAGCAGGATTAGAGTGGTCTACTCTCAATAAGAATGTAGACTGGATTAATTATAGTTACCAGAAGGGTTATTAAAGGGTTTGTAGAACAGACTGAAGCAACCAGCTGGAAGACCTGACATAATAGAATTGCATTAGATAAAAGGAGGAAGTGGGCATGGTAATCAGGACCATGTCTTACATCCCAGGTGGCACAGCTCCGGACGAATCAGTGCCCGAAGCCTCAGCTGTTTTGACCACCCTGGCTCACGGGTTGGCAGAAACTCTGGGGTGGATAATTCTCTGAACTAAATTGGGTAGACAGTATTTATGGAAAAATGTGGTGTTATGGGGCCACCTTAACCGGTGTGACTGTGTTAGTCTTGTACGTACGTGGTTGATTGCGTGTATGTATGAAAGTTATTGTTTCCAGGACTCTGGAGAGATCAATGACACTACAGATGGTGCGTTATGGGCCGATTCCAGGTTCTGACCCATGGAGGACTGAAGGCATGTCTACAGAGGAAGTGGACGAATCTGGATCTGTCATTTGTGGGGAATTTATGTTTGATGAGAATAGTGTTGAAATGAAGGGGAATTAGATTGTAATTTGTTTCAATGATTAAACTGTTTTTTAATAAAGATTGTAAAAAAAATAAAAAATCCTGAAAGAGGAGTTATGATTCTGATGTAGGTTTAAAAACAGTTGGAGTTAAGGTGGGATTGATTGATGAAATGTGAAGAGTTGGATAAACATTTATAATTGATTTGCTGATTATGTGTCTATTCATATGATAATCTGATAAACCTCTATAAAAAGGTTAGTTAAGTTCGTTTATACTTTCATTTTTTATGATTAAATACAACTAGATGTAGAATTGAATGTATAATATTTGATCAAAGGGAGGATTGTTAGAGGAAATTATAGTTTAGATGATCAATTATGTATACATTAATGATTAGAACCATTTATTCTAATACTATTATGTTATGATTTGAAAAGTATGAGTTTTTAGTTGAGCTGTTACTGAAAATGTAAGCAGAAATGAATTAATTGTCTGTGTCTCCTGGGAAAGAGGGATAAGATAGTTTTTCAAACAGATAAGAATGTTTTGGTTGGATTCCATTAGTGGAGAGAAGTATATCCTTTAGACAGGTTGGAATGTAGTTTATGAGGGGAGTGAAACTATCTCCAGGACTGAATACTAAGCCATTGTAAGGCTGGGAGAGGGTGTGAAACTGATGACGTCATTTTATGTTCACTTTCTTTAAAATGTAATGATCTTTGTATTTTGTGTCAGTACTCTCTGGAATTAAACGCTCTTTACCTGGCTTTTAAGACTGGTCTCGATCTACTTCATGCATAATTAATGAACTTACAATTCATTAATGAATTAGAAATGAGTGCTAATTGATTTTGGCAATTAAAGCATAAAGGGATTTAGAATTCCTCTATCAGATGGCCTAGTCAAAACCCAGACCTCAATCCAATTGAGAATCTGTGGTATGACTTAAAGATAGCTGTACACCAGCGGAACCCATCTAACTTGAAGGAGCTGGATCAGTTTTGCTTTGAAGAATGGTAAAAAATCCGAGTGGCTAGATGTGCAAAGCTTATAGAGACATACCCCAAAATACTTGCAGATATAATTGCTGCAAAAGGTGACTCTACAAAGTATTGACTTTGGGGGGGATAATAGTTATGCATGCTGAAGTTTTATTGCTTGTTTCACAATAAAAAATATTTTGCATCATCTTAAAAGTGGTAGGCATGTTGTGTAAATCAAATGATACAAACCCCCCCCAAAATCAAGTTTAATTCCAGGTTGTAAGGCAAGAAAATAGGAAAAATTCTAAGGGAGGTGAATACTTTCACAAGCCACTGTAGCTAGCTAGGTAGCTAGCTAAACAATGAACCATAATCACAACTCATGATGTTACTAACCTGTATGAATCTGCAGGTAACTCACCAATGTCTATCAACATTGGCGCAGTGATATTCTATTGAAAATAATACTTGCATAGTGGACTCTTTTGTTCAGACATGTAACTAGCTAAACAATGAACCATAATTACAACTCATGACATTACTACCCTGCATGCATCTGCAGGTAGCTAACCAATGTCTATCAACAGTTGATAATTGATAATTGTATAGTGGAGTCTTTTGTTAAATCATGTAGCTAGCTAGCTAAACAATGATCCATAATCCCAACTCATGACATTACTACCCTGCATAAATCTGAAGGTAGCTAACCATCCAGGTTCAATAATAGCTGGCCAAGCAAATGGCTCTGAGATACGAATAATAAGGTCATACATGTAACGTTAGCTAGCGAACATTAGCTAGCTAACAGTACACAATGAAACCACTTTCTTACTAGTATACATCATAGATGGACGCTCATTCTGTCATGGATGCCATGGATGCCATGGTTGCCCTTAGATTGAAGATGTACTCCAGAGACAGCGGTTTTCTCCCTCTCCTTAGGTGTCGTACTTGAATTCCACTGAACTTGGTCCTCCAGAAAATGTAGAGCAACACTTATGCAGTTTTACCCACGCAATAAAACATTTTTTTAAAGCAGTGTTAGACAGGATTACCAACACATACTGACCAGCTCAAATAGACTGTAGCTTGCTATGTAGCAAACCAATCCAAACTCATCTCTCGGCATGTCCATCCCACTTATTATCTCAGCCAATCATGGCTATCTGGAAGGTTGCTTCCTTTTTCTGTGGCTAAACCAACTAGACTCGTAATTTAACAATTGTATTAGTATTTACAGATGGCATACAAGTTTGTTATTAGGGCACATGAAAGTTCACATGTTTGAGGAGGCATTTCTGACAAAAAAACGTATTTTGATTTTAAAAAATAAGATTACGTTCAAACGGCTCTCATGGGATGTAGTGACCAGCGACATACGACTAGTTTCCTGAAATGGGTCACATATACAGTTGGCTGGGTTTTCTGTGCACTGGCAGGACAGAACAGCTAAGACGAGGGGTGGGGGTGTGTGTCTATTTGTCAATAACAGCTGGTGCTCAATGTCTAATATTAAGGTAGTCTTGAGGTATTGCTCGCCTGAGGTAGAGTACTCATGATAAGCTGTAGACCACACTATCTACCAAGAGTTTTAATCAATATTTTTCATAGCCGTCTATTTACCACCACAAACCGATGCTGGCACTCATGAGCTGTATAAGGTCATAAGCAAACAAGAAAATGCTCATCCAGAAGCGACGCTCCTAGTGGCCGGGTACTTATCTACGTTTTACCTAATTTATACCAGCATGTCACACGTGGACCCAGATGAGAAAAACACTTTATTCTCCCTCGTCCTCCATTTAGAAAATTTGACCATAATTCTATCCTCCTGATACCTACTTACAAGCAAAAACTATTGCAGGAAGTAACTGTGACTTCTCTCAATACGGAAGTGGTCAGAAGATGCGGATGCTAAACTACAGGACTGCTTTGCTAGCACAGACTGGAATATGTTCCGGCATTCATCCAATGGCATTGCGGAGTATACCACCTCAGTAACCTGGTAACCTGAATTAATGACTTACGGCCCTTAGCACTCATGTCGTAGTCATGAAGCGTTTTGAAAGGCTGGCCATGGCTCACATCATCATCATAGAAACCCTAGACCCAGTCCCATTTGCATACCGCCCCAACAGATCCACAGATGATGCAATCTCAATTGCACTCCACACTGCCCTTTCCCACCTGAACATAAGGAACACCTATGTGAGAAAGCGGTTTATTGACTACAGCTCAGCGTTCAACACCATTGTACCCATAAAGCTCATCACTAAGATAAGGAACCTGGGACTTAACACCTCCCTCTGCAACTGGATCCTGAAATTCCTGATGGGCAACAACATATCTGCCATGCTGATCCTCAACACTGGGGCCTCTCAGGGGTGCGTGCTTAGTCCCCTTCTGTACTCCCTGTTCACCCACGACAGCGTGACCAAGCACAACTCCAACACAGTTTTCTCACGACTTAATGGTGGTAAGCCTGATCAACGACAATGATGAGACAGCCTATAGGGAGGAGGTCAACGACTGCCAAGACAACAACCTCTCCCTCAATGTAGCATGACAAAGGAGATGATCGTGGACTACAGGAAAAGGAGGGCCGAACACGCCACCATTCACATCAACGGGGCTGTAGTGGATTGGGTCGAGAGTTTCAAGTTCCTTGGTGTCCACATCACCAACAAACTATCCTGGTCCAAACACATCAAGATAGTTCTGTAGAGGGCACGACAATGCCCTTTCACCTTCAAGAGACTGAAAAGATTTGGCATTGGTCACTAGATCCTCAAAGTTCGATAGCTGCACCAGCGAGAGCATCCTGACCGGTTGCATCGCTGCCTGGTATGGCAACTGCTCGGCATCCGAACGTAAGGCACTACAGAGGGTAATGTGTACAGCCCAGTCCATCCCTGGGGCCAAGCTTCCTGCAATCCAGGACCTATATACTAGGTAGTGTCAGATGTTGTCTATGACTCCAGTCACCCAAGTCATAGACTCTTCTATCTGCTCCCCAAGTCATAAGAGTTCTGTATAATTAATCAAATGGCCACCCTGACTTTTTGCAAATGTCCCCCCACCCCTTTGTTTTTACACTGCTGCTACTCACTGTTTATTAACCATGCATAGTCACTTTACCCCTACGTACAAGTACAAATTACCTCGACTAACCTGTACCCCTGCACATTGACTCTGTACCGGTAACCCCTGTATACAGCCTAATTATTGTTATTTTATTGTGTTACTTTTTATTTTGTATTTTTTACTTTAGTTTTCTTAACTGCATTGTTGGTTAAGGGTTTGTAAGTAAGCATTCACGGTAAGGTCTACCTGTTGTATTTGGCGCATAAGACAAATACAAATTTATAAAAAATGCTGACATGGGCTAATTGAGTGACTGTCGGTGACTGACATAACAAGAGAAAAACTGCTGATGCACAATCAAATGTTGAATGTGCACCTTGTGTATTCTACTATTCTACCTCTCAACAGTAAGTTGAGACCCTGACTGAGTTCCTAAAATAAGTTATATATGTATTTAATTTTTTCTTTTGGGGGGGGGGTAATCCATGGGACAACAAAAGGGAGGCTGCAGGCCGCCAGTTGTTCATCCCTGCTGTAGGTGCTATTGCTTTCATGGCTTCCCATGGCCAAATGTGTAATGGATGGCAAATAATTTGGGTAAAACCCAGCTCACATAACAAATGTTTTCTCTTTTCGGATGACTTCATGCAACATTAAACACAGAGATAGAGATGTCCAACTGGGCCCTGGTGGGATGTTAGGACACTAACCGACTGTATAAGTTCACCTCTCAGAGAGAGAGAAGGACACAGGAGGAGGCATAAGCTCACACTCATCCATTCACAATGCACTGCGTGTCTGACACGACCTTCATTGCTATTGATCATCAGCTCACTTTACTCTAAGTGTAAAATTTGTTATGAGTAATTTCTTATATGAACGCCATGCTGATGCACAGACAGATTTCATAGTGAAATGAAGATTACAAAGCTTAAAGTTAACTGTCCATTGTTGTTTATCCTTTTATCAAACAGTGGTTGAATGGAATTGCCTGCTAGCGTGAAGATGTGTGTGTCTGAGTTGCTTTCTTTGTTTGTCCATGGAGTGACTGGGTTAGTTTTTTTCTTTGTCCATGGGGTGACTGGATTTTGTTTGTGAGCGGGTGGTCTATTGGTTTACCAGATATGTAACATGTTGATGTATAAATAGATTAACAAAGAACCTGGAGTCGTTTGTTCTGGTTATGAAAAGAAAAAGGGACTGGAAAGTATGATTACCATGCAGAGTCCATGAAATATGAATTAAAAGAATATTAAAAACTTGTAATTTTACTCTCCACCTTGAAGTCAGCCAGGGCAGCCTTTTCAATATCTACGGTTTGACACCCAATCCACCTGACAATACACAAATATCTGATAAAAGAGAAATTAGGAGTATCTAGAATGGCTCTGCTTCTTATATTGTTATTGCAATATTGCCAGACTTATTAGATTTTCCCTCACAGAACTCTGTCTGAAATGTCTGCAGTAAGTCTACGACAGACTTGCTTCCCACTGGGCACACACTGGTTGAATCAATGTTGTTTCCACGTCATTTCAATGAAATTACACTGAACCAACATGAAATAGACACTGAATTGAAGTGCACAGTGGGTTTCTTCTTACTGACAAAACGAATCCCCTGCCATCCTCAAGCCTTCTCCATTTTCTGAGTGGGCATAGAGCAACCTTCATTTCCACTTTCCATTGTTGATGTGCTATCGCAATAAAACACTACTTTGAGTAAGTCTAAAAGTATTTGCTTTTAGAATATGCAAGCATCGGTGCTTGCAAGCATCTACTGGTAAGATTGATATGGTTTGTGGTTTAGCACAAAGGGCATAAGTGCTCTTATACCTGCACCCTAGTGGAAATTATGGACATTTTTTGATTGTCTTAATAGTGAGTCTGAGATTATGAGTGTGTCAGTAGTACTGATTTTAAAACGTATTTATTAGTTAGTATGCAATTGTCCATATAACTTGCCCTCTGAAAATGAGCTACAAGATCAGTGATGGCCCGTAGACAGTCTCCCTTTCAGGGAGAATCGTCACATTGCCAGGGGCCAATTCATTAACATGAAATTAATTCACATTTCATACTCAGAAAATTGCAATTTTTTTCTTGTGACAAAATAATTGTAGGAAAATAATATTAGTCTCTCTATGGAGACAGGAGACAGCTTAGAGAGGAAAATGAAAAACACATTACCAGTTGACCTCAAACAACATGTGATACTGATGCTTGTAACTCATAATCAATGATCATTGTACCCATATGCAGATAGCCAAAGAAAGAGGACCTTTCTATCAAGTTTCCTGGTTTAAGAAAGCCCTGCTTGATCCTTAGAGTCTTACCATGCATGTTGAGTCTCAATCACAGTAATCAGGCTGCATGAGGTTAATAACTGGTATTATGGTAAACTGAGTGACCAAATGAGAGAACAGTATGTTGGTGGTGAGCATGTGTTCTGTTAAAAGTCCACTTCAGTCAGGGAAGGGCAGTTGCCAATGCAACCTCAGAACTCACAATCATTGCGTTCTATCTGCAAAAAGCCCAGAGATATTGGATTGACCTTAGTAGTATGAAATTACACTAGCCTACGCATTTCCAGAAACGGTCGCTATTATCTTGTGCCTTCTCCTCTGTCTGCTCAGTGCATCTGTCCTGAACACAGACATGTGTGGAACATACATTCATCTTCTACACGTCTGCTTCCAGGCCCAATTACAGCAGCAGGTTCAGCTGGGACAGGTCACATGACCAAGGTCAACATCATCAGCTCATTCTAGAGCAATCAGCAGCATGTCCCAAATGTGCCATTATGATCATAATACCATTATTAGTGGACTGTTCAAGCTGACAACGAACATAATCATATGTCCAATTTAAACGCCCTACATCGCTTCATAAGGAATAATACTGATTTGAAAGGGTCATTGGATAGAGGAAGTGAGGGGCAACATTGAGTTTGAGTTTATCGTTATAGGGACAGTATACATTAATCAACTTTTCAGTAAACGTGTCGGTTTTAGCCAGCCGGCTAATTTTCAACCGCAGTCCCTGGGTAGGTTATTAAAAACAATTACAATACAGACAATCAATGAGCAGTGAGCACACGCAGGACAAGCAAGACATAGCATGCACACAGAGCAACATAGTACAAAAAGCAACAAGACTTAACTACATGGACTGTGAACTTGGGGTGTGTTTACACAGGCAGCCCAATTCTGATATTTTTTTTCACTGATTGATCTTTTGACCAATCAGATCAGCTCTGAAAATGATCTGATGGGAAAGGATCTGATGTGACTGGTCAAAAGACCAATTACTGAAAAAAGATCAGAATTGGGCTGCCTGTGGAAACGCAAGTGTTCATTTGTAAATCAGGAGGTCCCGGAACACATAGTGACCGCAAGAGGGGATGATTCCGGGGGCTCTGAGGTATCAAAACACATGAGAAAAAATGTGACAAACACAACGTAGCGCAGCAGACAGAGTAAACACCCAAGTACACTATTATCTATGGTGCTGGAATGGACAGCATTCTCCATGGAGCTGATTAATTTAAAGCATTTTAGATGTTACTGCAGAACTCAGTGGAGAACTCACTGCAGAACACTCGCCATACACATCTGCACATACAGTTGAAGTCAGAAGTTTACATACACCTTAGCCTAATGCATTTAAACTCACTTTTTCACAATTCCTTACATTTAATCCTAGTAAACATTCCCTGTCTTAGGTCAGTTAGGATCACCACTTTATTTGAAGAATGTGAAATGTCAGAATAATAGTAGAGAATGATTTATTTCAGCTTTTATTCCTTTCATCACATTCCCAGTGCGTCAGAAGTTAACATACACTCAATTAGTATTAGGTAGCAATGCCTTTAAATTGTTTAACTTGGGTCAATCGTTTTGGCTATCCTTGCACAAGCTTCCCACAATAAGTTGGGTGAATTTTGGCCCATTCCTCCTGACAGAGCTGGTGTAAATGAGTCAGGTTTGTAGGACTCCTTCCTCACACACACTTTTCCAGTTCTGCCCAAAATTGTTCTGTGAGATTGAGGTCAGGGCTTTGTGATGGCCACTCCAATACCTTGACTATGTTGTCTTTAAGCCATTTTGCCACAACTTTGAAAGTATGCTTGGGGTCATTGTCCATTTGGAAGTCCCATTTGCGACCAAGCTTTAACTTCCTGACCGATATCTTGAGATGTTGCTTCAATATAGCCACATACTTTTCCTACTTCATGATGCCATCTATTTTGTGAAGTGCACTAGTCCCTCCTGCAGCAAAGCACCCCCGCAACATGATGCTGCCACCCCCGTGCTTCACAGTTGGGATGGTGTTCTTCGGCTTGCAAGCGTCCCCCTTTTCCTCCAAACATAACGATGGCCATTATGGCCAAACGGTTCTATTTTTGTTTCATCAGACCAGAGGACATTTCTCCAAAAGTACAGTCTTAGTCCCCATGTGCAGTTGCAAATCGTAGTCTGGCATTTTTATGGCAGTTTTGTTGTAGTGGCTTCTTCCTTGCTGAGCTGCCTATCAGGTTCTGTCGATACAGGACTCATTTTACCTTTGATGTAGATACTTTGTAGATACTTTTGTACCTGTTTCCTCCAGCATCTCTAGGAGACAGAACGCGTCTCCTTCCTGAGTGGTATGACGGCTGCGTGGTCCCATGGTGTTTATACTTGCTTAGTATTGTTTGTACAGATGAACGTGGTACCTTCAGGCATTTGGAAATTGCTCCCAAGGATGAACCAGACGTGTGGAGGTCTACAATTTATTTTATGAGGTCTTGGCTGATATCTTTTGATTTTCCCATGATGTCAAGCAAAGAGGCACTGACTTTTGGAGGTAGGCCTTGAAATACATCCACAGGTACACCTCCAATTGACTCAAATGATGTCAATTAGCTTATCAGAAACTTCTAAAGCCATGACATAATTTCCTGGAATTTTCCAAGCTGTTTAAAGGCACAGTCAACTTAGTGTATGTAAACTTCTGACCCACTGGAATTGTGATACAGTGAATTATAAGTGAAATAATCTGTCTGTAAACAATTTTTGAAAAAATTCCTTGTGTCATGCACACAGTAGATGTACTAATCGACTTGCCAAAACTATAGTTTGTTAACAAGAAACTTGTGAAGTGGTTGAAAAACAAGTTTTAATGACCCCAACCTAAGTGTATGTAAACTTCCGACTTCAACTGACTTCAACTCTATATATATATACACACACACACACACTTTAAATTGCGCGAATGGCACCAGAACATCAAGATGAAATGTATTTAGAATTTTGTTCCAGCAATATAGTGCATTAAAACTAAAAGCAGACTTACCTAGCTCGGTGGAGACCCTAGCAACCTCAGCAATCCTGTGAACGGGTTAGGCAACTCAGGTGTCTACACTTCAACAGCAAAGTTAGATAAGACAGAAGTTTATGAACTAAGGCCTTGTAAACGAAAAGGTAGTAATATAAAGATCCATGAGTCTATCAAAGACCAGTCAACCTTTTGATACTGGACTATACACAACTGATATGGCAGGCGAAACCCAGAGGACATACCACCCCCCCCCAAAAACAAATTCAGCCTACCACTATTTTCAATGGCTGTCACTTTTATTAAAAGGCGAAGTCCTCCCAGATTGCAGTTCCTAGGGCTTCCACTAGATGTCAACAGTCTTTAGAAAGAGTTTCAGGCTGGTTTTTGGAAAAATTAGCCAGAAATTGTAGTTTTTCTAGGTGGCTCTCATTTTGGATGTAGTGTTTCCAAGCGTGTGAATGAGAGCGCGTTCTTTGGTATTTTTTTCCTGTAAAGACAATAACGATTCTCCGTCTTAAATTTGATTGTTTATTTACATATTAGGGTACCTAAGGTTTGATTATAAACGTTGTTTGACTTGTTTGGAAAAGTTTAATAGTAACGTTTGGGATTCATTTTGTATGCATTTTGATGGAGGGAAACTGAGTTTTTATGGATATAGAGAAGGACATTATCGAACAAAATGACATTTTTTGATGTAACTGGGACCTTTTGGAGTGCCAACAGAAGAAAATCTTCAAAGGTAAGACATTTTTTATATCACTATTTCTGACTTTCGTGTTGAACCTGCCTGGTTGAAATATGTTTTTCATGGTTTTGTACGCGGGGCGCTGTCCTCAGATAATTGCATAGTGTGCTTTCGCCGTAAAGCCTTTTTGAAATTTGACACAGCGGCTGGATTAACAAGACGTTAAGCTTTATTTTGATCACTTGTGATTTTATGAAAGTTAAATATTGATTCTTCTGTAGTTTGAATTTCACGCTCTGCAATTACACCACATGTTGGCCAGGTGGGAAGCTACCGTCCCAGCTGCCCAAAAGATGTTAAGCAGACCGGGATCCAATTGGTCGGCCCCTGTGGACTTATTTTTCTGTAAAAGACAAAAAAAGCTTAGACTAGAATTGAATTTCATTGATCATTCAGCAAGTGGAGTCATGAAAACTCGTTTTTCAACCACTCCACAAATTTCTTGTTAACAAACTATAGTTTTCGCAAGTCGGTTAGGACATCTACTGTGTGCATGACACAAGGAATTTTCCAAAAATAGTTTACAGACAGATTATTTCACTTATAATTCACTGTATCACAATTCCAGTGGGTCAGAAGTTTACATACACTAAGTTGGCTGTGTCTTCAAACAGCTTGGAAAAGTACCGAAAGTGATGTCATGGTTTAGAAGCTTCTGATAGTCTAATTGACATCATTTGAGTCAAATGGTGGTGTACCTGTGGATGTATTTCAAGGCCTACCTTCAAACTCAGTGCCTCTTTGCTTGAAATCATGGGAAAATCAAAAGATATCGGCTAAGACCTCAAAAATAAATTGTAAACCTCCACAGGTCTGGTTCATCCTTGGGAGCAATTTCCAAATGCCTGAAGGTACCATGTTCATCTGTACAAACAACAGTACGCAAGTATAAACACCATGGGACCACACAGCCGTCATACCGCTCAGGAAGGAGACGCGTTCTCTTTCCTAGAGATGAACGTACTTTGTTGCGAAAAGTACAATTCAATCCCAGAACAATGGCAAAGGACCTTGTGAAGATGCTGAAGCAAACAGGTACAAAAGTATCTATATCCACAGTAATACGAGTCCTATATCGACATAACTCGAAAGGCTGCTCAGCAAGGAAGACGACACGGCTCCCAAACTGCCATAAAAATGCCAGACTACGGTTTGCAACTGCACATGGGGACTAAGATCGTAATTTTGGAGAAATGTCCTCTGGTCTGATGAAACAAAAATAGAACCGTTTGGCCACAATGACCATCGTTATGTTTGGAGGAAAAAGGGGGAGGCTTGCAAGCCGAAGAACACCATCCCAACCGTGAAGCACGGAGGTGGCAGCATCATGTTGCGGGGGTGCTTTGCTGCAGGAGGGACTGGTGCGGTAGAAATGAGGTAGGAAAAGTATGTGGATATATTGAAGCAACATCTCAAGACATCAGTCAGGAAGTTAAAACTTGGTCGCAAATGGGACTTCCAAATGGACTATGACCTCAAGCTTACTTCCAAAGTTGTGGCAAAATGGCTTAAAAACAACGCAGTCAAGGTATAATAGTGGCCATCACAAAGCCCTCACCTCAATGTCATAGAGCAATTTTGGGCAGAACTGAAAAAGTGTGTGCGAGGAAGGAGTCCTACAAACCTGACTTACACCAGCTCTGTCAGGAGGAATGGGCCAAAATTCACCCAACTTATTGTGGGAAGCTTGTGTAAGCCTACCCAAAACGTTTGACCCAAGTTAAACAATTTAAAGACAATGCTACCAAATACTAATTGAATGTATGTAAACTTCTGACCCACGGGGAATGTGATGAAAGAAATAAAAGCTGAAATAAATTATTCTCTATACTTTTACTCTGACATTTCACAATCTTAAAATAAAGTGGTGATTCTAACTGACCTAAAACAGGGAATGTTTACTTGGATTAAATGTCAGGAATTGTGAAAAACTGAGTTTAAATGTATTTGGCTAAGGTGTATGTAAACTTCAGACTTCAACTGTATTTATCTGGTGTATTTGTTAAAATAAGCTCAATCAGAGTTAACTTTTAAGGATCTTTGGGGTTGGGCCGTGTAGGCTTATTCACCAGATTGGATAGGTTTAGATCATTGCACATGTCTTTTAGATTGTTTGACGTTTGCATTTCTCAATCATAATTTAGTTTATAACTATAGATTTAGAAAAAGAAGACAACAAATTAGCTAACTGCTCGAGTACACAAAGGTAAACTGAGGGAGGGGGGTAGACCTCGTTTAGCAGTAGACCCCTATACATTTTTCACCAGACAAAGGTGAAAGATAATATCTGATGAGTTTGGAGGGTACTTTGGTGTTGAATGCTGAGCTGTAGTCAACGAACAGCATTCATACATAGGTATTCTTCAAGTCCAGAAGTGATAGGGCAGTGTGATGGTGATTGCATCGTCTGTGGACCTATTGGGGCGGTAGGCAAATTGGAGTGGGTCTATGGTGTCAGGTAGGGTGCAAGTGATGTGATCCTGGACATGTCTATCGAAGCACTTCATTGTGACAGAAGTGAGTGCTATGAAGCGATAGTCATTTAGTTCAGTTACCTTAGCTTTCTTGGGAACAGGAACAATGGTGGCCATCTTGAAGCATGTGGGGACAGCAGACTGGGAGAGATTGATTGAATATGTCCGTAAACACACCAGCCTCTGAAGACGAGCCTAGGGATGCCGTCTGGGCTGGCAGCCTTGCAAGGGTTAACACGTTTAAATGTTTCAGGTCGGCCACGGAGAAGGAGAGACCACTGTCTTTAGTAGCGGGCAGTGTTGGTGGCACTGTATTGTCCTCAAAACGCACAAATAAGTTGTTTAATTTGTCTGGGAGCTAGACGTCGATGTCCGCGATGGTGCTGGTTTTCTTTTTGTAATCCGTGATTGTCTGTAGATCCTGCCACATACTTCTCGTGTTTGAGCTGTTGAATTGTGATGCTTTGCTTGTTTGATTGCATTGCGGAGGGAATAACTACACTGTTTGTATTCGGTCATGTTTCCAGTCACCTTTCCATGATTTAATGCATAGTTTGCTCTTTCAGTTTTGCGCGAATGATGTCATCAACCTACGGTTTCTCGTTAGGGAAGGTTTTAATAGTCAAGGTGGGTACAACATCTCCAATGCACTTCCTAATAAACTCACTCACCGAGTCAGTGTGTACGTGAATCTTACTGTCTGAGGCTATCTGGAACATATCCCAGTCCACGTGATCGAACCAATCTTGAAGCGTGGAATCCGATTGGTCAGACCAACGTTGGCTAGACCTAAGCACGGTGCTTCCTGCTTTCGTTTCTGCCTTTAGGAGGGGAGCAACAAGATGGAGTCATTGTCAGATTTACTTAAGTATAATTCATATCAAATGCACAAACAAGCTGATGGTCACTGGAAATGATAGCTGTGAGGATTTCATTTTTTCCATGCAAAATGAAAAAGCTAGGTTTGTCTACTGTGAATAATTAGATTTTTGGTGTATTTTGTTTTCAAAGTCTGTCAGAGCGTATAGTTTTACAGGATGACATTTTAATTGATTCAATGTGCATCTGATCACATTAAGTGGTCTGTCTCTGAGGAGAGCAACAACAGGGAGATAATCTGATAATCTGTAAAGCTCTACTAATTCTCTGTGTTCTTGTTTCCCTCCACAAAAGATAATTGAGATCAAGACGAGTTGAAGGAGAGGGGTCAGTCTAGGCTGAGAACACAAGGCTTTTTATGAACATGTACAGTACTCAATGCCTCCAGGATAATTATAGTGACATTTTATTGAGCGCTACAAAAATGACTGGAACACTAATTCATCTCCGAGTTGTTTTATAAAGCCAAAGAATATTTTTTATCTTCCTAATTTGGCTTTGTGACTGTATGTAATGATAACAATTTGTTCTGGGCTCTGATTTCTACTTCACCTGACTGCTAAATTGGCGTTCTTTGTCACTAACGTTAATTACTATTTTAAACATCAAATAACTTTCAAAAAGTCTCTCCGAAGATCATTTCCACTTCGAGCTGAGCTTATACTTTTATCCACATCTGTTGTCTTCTCAAAACCATCAAAGGGCAAGACAGTGAGTGTGGGAAAAAGTATTATCCACCACCGACAGCGCTGTTATTGGCAGGAAAAGTATTTCTGGGGAGTCTTTGTATAGAGAGGAATGTGAAGGGTAACATAACTATGCAAGAGCGGTCCCTGTGGCCAGTGGTGCAGAGCTAATGCAACCCTCACCAGACTGGAGCCCCATGATTGGAACCAGAGTGAGGGATGAGGAGATGGTGACAGAGGGTCTGCCTGCAGCTTTTTCTCACCCTCTGCATGTGCTGTATTTAATAAAAGCCATGTATACTTGACCTTGAACTCTCCACTGCTCCTTTTCATGAGGAAATCTCTCTGCATCACATGCTTTAGTAAGCGGACGTTGGAAAAGAACCAACTGGAGGAGAGAGGTGAGTACCACCAAAAAGGACATCAGCCCACAACCCTCAAACCTCCACGTCTGGGATGAACCAGAGGTGTTCCATCTGCCTTAAAGGTTTCCATTGCCCCATCATGCTCCACTGTTAGCCTAGGGCACATGTGTCTAAACTCATTCCAATGTTTGTCTGTGGGTTTTCGCTCCTCCCTTGTACTTGATGATGAATTAAGGTCACTAATTAGTAAGGATCTCCACTTACCTGGTTGTCTAGGTCTTAATTGAAGAAGAATTAAAAAAATTCAGACACAAGGCCCTCCATGGAATAAGTTTGACACCCCTGGCCTGAGGGAATAGAGGAGTTGACATGCAGTTGACCCTCGTGGTGATAGAAGGTACTTGTTAGTGCAAGGTGAAAGGGTCACTGCGTCTGGTGCCACCAAGGACATGATTTTTCCCTCGAGATCTATACTGATTCTAGAGTTCAATATTTTTCCTCCACCAGCTCTACTAGTCAACCCCCTGAGTCAAAGAACATGCACACATATGCATTCGACATGTTAATGTTTTAAATGTGTGTAAATTGTGACGTATTTTGTCTGTAATGTCTTTTTCATTATGTGTGGGACCCCAGTAAGACTAGCTGTCGCCATTGGTGTCGGCTAATGGGGATCCTAATGAAATAAAGAAAATCTATATCTCTTGACCTCTACTAAGTGATGTTTAGGTTCAGGGGCCTCAGCTGCATTTATGTACCCTTGACACTCAACTGGTTGGTTTCTTGTTATACAAAGCCACCGTAACAGCATTTGTGCTATGCAATGACACGTATCCATACGTTTAAAGAAGAGTGCATGAAGCTATAACTTTCAAATTGACAGGAGATGATTTGTGCCACTTTCTCCGTCCCGTGCCTATAAGATGAAGATGTAATGTATACTGTATGTGCATGTTCTCCAATCACTAAGTTTGAAAGACCACAGCAAAGAGGCGGGAAGGGCAAGAGTGTCAAAGAAGATATCAAGCATTACCCATCTCATTAAGAGTAAATCAAATATATATACAATAAAAAAATCACACAGGCCCGTACTTTGCACCGGCAAAGTACACAAGCACCCTGGCTGCATTGCTGCCTGATTAGCATTTCAAACATGACCTAAATTCTGGAAGCTGGGAGCACATGTTCCCCACTTCAAAGTAGATCTCCAGATGAGCTTATTATTCCATTTCCTCTTCCACACAAGGGCTCGCTGGACAGCCAGGGAGCTGAGCAAACGGCTAGCCACAACTAGCACAGCAGATATTGTACGGCCACTGCCAGCAAGCACAGAAGCCTTTATCAGCGGATGAACAGGGCCCTTTCTGAACTCTCAGAGACTGGGCATCCCCTGTAGAGCAGTTCTCCTCTGTCTGTCCAGCTTTCAGCAGAGCCCCTGGTGCTAGATACAGCACTCAGAGACCTCTGACAGGGCAACCATGATTAAGGCTTTCAGAACGTTTCCTATATCGTTAGCCCAGATGGCACACAGTCATCAGAAGTCCCTCGACGCTGATGACCACGTTCCCTGTCCTGATTAACCCAGCACGAGGCAATGCAATCACAAACCAGTCCTAATCAAAGTAATAGGTTTGTACCTAATTATGGCCTCAACTTTGGGGACAGCAAGGACAGTGAGGTCTGGCATGAAGGATTGGATGGGGCTTCAAACTTCAATATATGGCAATTAGCCATAGGGGTTGGTTGCAATATTCAGATTATGGTATCTGGGTTATTAATCCTGTGCCACTAAATCTGCATCCCTGTAATAAAAAATATTATCTAATTAAAAATACTGGTGAATTGAATCACCCATAATAAACACAATATAGGATATATATAGGATTCTTTCAAGTCGTTTTAATTCTGGCTGCTGTGGCACAAGTTTCATCGACTCCAAATTAGATGTCCTTCATGGGAAAAACAAATAAATAAATGCCATATTTGGCAAGATGACTGTCATATTGTCGCTTCCCGGTTCCTTTCCGTGTCTCATCACTACGTTTGGACCAACAGATAGAAAACCACCAGACCCAATTTACAGATACTTTGCCCAATTAATCTGTGTGCTGCAGATGTTTGTCATTTATTTTACTCCTCCAACCTTCTGCCGTGGCAGCTGTTGTGGGGTGGGGGAGGGGAGGACTTTGTCAGTTTGCCAGTGCTGCGTGGTGTAGGGCAGAGGAACAGGTGCGGCACAGAGTAGGACACACACGGTGAGTGGCACAGCACACATCTTTGAACGGCATCCAGCACAGAGGACGTGACCAGACTGCAGCCGCTGCCAAACACTGCACAGATAGTAGCGTGGGATGAGACAGACAGAGAGAGAGAGAGAGAGAGAGAGAGAGAGAGAGAGAGAGAGAGAGAGAGAGAGAGAGAGACATTGTATTGTATTATATTATTATCAGTGTATGTGTATTTTTTTATTCACGTGTGGCTGCTCAAAACATATTTTTGTCTGACATTTTCTGATTGCATTTCAAGTGATGATTTTCAAGGGAAATATGCTTGATTTATAAAACAATCGGTTCCTTCAGTAGCTTGTACATCAATACATTTTAAACTCAATATTTCTCTCACGATAATGAAATAATACCATGTAAGTAATTATAATTATTGAATTCCTTTTCCTCTTTATATAGTGATTTTTAAAAGTTTTGTAAAACTATTTTTGTAACACTCCTTTCATATACAGCAGGGTCTGGAATGATTTGATTCCTTGATAAAGATGAGCAAATAAGACTGTATGAACTAAATAATAAAATAGTGAGCTATATTGTTGGCTATTTCTATTATATTATTTTAACCTAATACAAATGCACAGATAAATAGATTTTGGGTTTAACAAGTAAAAAATGTAAAGGTTAAAATGATTGGATCCCCTGTTTTCAATAGTCCAACACTTTCCCCGTGAGAGGGCTATGACACTTTTTCTCAAATGTTTTATGAGATTGAAGAAAACATAGTGAAGGTACTTACACCATTCCTCCATACAGAATCTTTCCAGATTCTTGACATACTTTGTCTGCTCTTATGGGCTGCCCTCTTCAATTAAAACCACATGTTTTCAGTGGGGTTAAAGTCCGGAGACTGAGATGGTCATTGCAAAATGTTGGTTTTGTGTTAAATTAACCCCTTCTTTGTGTATTTTGATGTGTGCTTGGAGTTATTGTCTTGCTGGAAGATTCATTTGGGGCCAAGTTTCAGCCTGCTGGCAGAGGCAACCAGATTTTTGGCTAAAATGTCCTGTTACTTGGTAAAGTTCACGATGCCGTTGACCTTAACAAGGGCCCTAGGACCAGTGGTAGCAAAATAGCGCCTTAACATCAAAGATCCACCACCATATTTTACAGTAGGCATGATGTGTTTTGTGTGTATGCATAGTTATTTCGAAGGCCAAACCCATAATCTTTCTGCCACCATCTCTTATGACCCAAAAAGAGCTTGTGGATATCAGAACAGTGCTTACACATCTCATACTGGACAAAGATTTATTCTTTAACGAGTCGGACACAAAGTATTTACTTCGGACACCGGACAACATCCCTGTCATTCACATGAAGAAGAGACAAAGATATAGGGGCCGTAGGTGGGGGGACGGGGGGTAGCCCACCTGTACCATCAGTCTTATTAGCCAACGTGCAATCATTTCATAATAAACTGCTCAGATCAAAATTATCCTACCAATGGGACATTAAAAACGTTAATATATTATGTTTCACTGGGTCAGGGCTGAAGGACTACATGGATAACATACATCTGGTTGAGTTTTCCGTGCATCGGCAAGATAGAATGGCTGCCTCCGATAAGACAAGGGGTGGCGGTCTGTGTCTATTTGTCAATACCAACTGGTGCACAAAATCTAATATTAATGAAGTCTCAAGGTTTTGCTCGCCTGTTTTGCTCGCCTGATCATATGATAAGCTGTAGACCACACTATTTAGCAAAAGAGTTTATCTATATTTTTCATAGCTGTCTCTTTACCACCACAAACCAATGCTGGCACTAAGACTGCACTCAACGAGCTGGTGGTTACCCAAACTATTTGGATTGAGCCCCCCCCCCCCCATAGTCACTTTACCTCTACCTACACATGTACATATTACCTCAAATACCTTGACTAACCGGTGCCCCCGGTAACCCCAGTACATAGCCTTGTTTCTGCTATTTTACGTTTCTCTTTAATTATTTCTTTTTTTTCTTTGAATTTTTAAAATTTGTATTTATTATTGTTTACTTTCTTAACACTTATTTTCTTATTAAAACTGCATTGTTGGTTAAGGGCTTGTAAGGAAGCATTTCACTGTAAGGTATACATACACCTGTTGTATTCGGCGCATGTGACAAATAACATTTGATTTGATATTTTCTTTTTGTCATCCAACAGTATGCTCACCACCATCTTGCCTATTTGAAATGTCTCATTGATTGAGATAAGGGGCTCCTGAGTGGCGGAGCTGTCTAAGGCACTGCATCTCAGTGCTAGAGGCATCACTACGGACCCTGGTTTGATTCTAGGCTGTATCACAAACGGCCGTGATTGGGAGTCCAATAGGGCGGTGCACAATTGGCCCAGCGCTATCCGTGCTAGGGTTTGGCCGGGGTAGTCCGTCATTGTAGATAAGAATTTGTTCTTAACTGTCTTGCCCAGTTAGATAAAGGTTAAATAAAATATATTAAAATAAAGTGGGTGTCCACTAGTGATGTTTGGGTCAGATGTTTGTTATCCTGCAATTGGTGATAACCGATCGACTATTTGTGATAAAGTGAAAATCTCAGGGCCGCATATCCTACATTATGCATCTCATATGTACGTATATACTGTATTCTATACCATCTACTGCATCTTGCCTATGCCGTTTGGCCATAATACATATTCTTATTCATTCCTTTACACTTGTGTGTATCAGGTAGTTGTTGTGAAATTGTTAGGTTAGATTACTCGTTAGTTATTACTGCATGGTCGGAACTAGAAGCACAAGCATTTCGCTACACTCGCATTAACATCTGCTAACCATGTGTATGTGACAAATCAAATTTGATCAAACAAAATGTGTTATTTCATAGTTTTGATGTATTCACTATTATTCTACAATGTAGAAAATAGTCAAATAAAATATAACTTTGAAATGAGTAGGTGTGGCCAAACTTTTGACTGGTACTGTGTGTATATATATATATATATATATATATATATATATATATATATATATATTTTTTTTTTTAAATCGAACAAACACCCTGCAACTAGACGTAGACGTTTAGAAGACATTGGTTGTCATTGTTGGGAATTGAAGAAGTATCACCAAGTTAATGTTGGTAGAACATGCTCTGTGCTACCCCAAACCGGTAATGGCTAATGGAGCAAATATACCAGATTCACTGGAAGCAAGGAGTCTGACGCATTTGATAGCTCGCTGATCAACAGTGAAATGAAGCTAGGAGGTGGATCTAAGTGACTAGCTGATCCACTGTCTGAGTGGGACAGTATCTAACTCTGTCAGAGATAGTTAATGAGACTCTAGAAGTGAACCCCTACGAACAACTTCCTCTACTCCCCCATCAAAAAATGGATTCAAATCAAATTATATGTGCTGAATACAACAGGTGTATACCTTACTGTGAAATGCTTACGTACAAGCCCTTACCCAACAATGCGGTTCAAGGAAAAAGAGTTAAGAATAGATTTACTAAATAAAATAAAAATTAACAGAATAAAATAACTTGGTGCAGATGTCAAACTTTTTGAGGATCTGGGGACCCACGCCAAATCATGTCAGTCTCCTGAGGGGGAAAAGGTGTTGTCGTGCCCTCTTTACAACTGTCCTGGTGTGTTTGGACCATGATAGATGTGGACACAGTCAATGTTAATGTGGGCCTGTTTGGCCCTCCTTTTCCTGTAGTCCATGATCAGCTCCTTTGTCTTGCTCACATTGAGGGAGAGGCTGTCGCCCTGGCACCACGCTGGCAGGTCTCTGACCTCCTCCCTATAGGCTGTCAAATCAAATCAAATCAAATCAAATCGTATTTGTCACATACACATGGTTAGCAGATGTTAATGCGAAATGCTTGTGCTTCTAGTTCCGACAATGCAGTAATAACCAACAAGTAATCTAACTAACAATTCCTAAACTACTGTCTTATACACAGTGTAAGGGGATAAAGAATATGTACATAAGGATATATGAATGAGTGATGGTACAGAGCAGCATAGGCAAGATACAGTAGATGGTATCGAGTACAGTATATACATATGAGATGAGTATGTAAACAAAGTGGCATAGTTAAAGTGGCTAGTGATACATGTATTACATAAGGATGCAGTCGATGATATAGAGTACAGTATATACGTATGCATATGAGATGAATAATGTAGGCTAAGTAACATTATATAAGGTAGCATTATTTAAAGTGGCTAGTGATATATTTACATCATTTCCCATCAATTCCCATTATTAAAGTGGCTGGAGTTGAGTCAGTGTCAGTGTGTTGGCAGCAGCCACTCAATGTTAGTGGTGGCTGTTTAACAGTCTGATGGCCTTGAGATAGAAGCTGTTTTTCAGTCTCTCGGTCCCAGCTTTGATGCACCTGTACTGACCTCGCCTTCTGGATGATAGCAGGGTGAACAGGCAGTGGCTCGGGTGGTTGATGTCCTTGATGATCTTTATGGCCTTCCTGTAACATTGGGTGGTGTAGGTGTCCTGGAGGGCAGGTAGTTTGCCCCCGGTGATGCGTTGTGCAGACCTCACTACCCTCTGGAGAGCCTTACGGTTGAGGGCGGAGCAGTTGCCGTACCAGGCGGTGATACAGCCCGCCAGGATGCTCTCGATTGTGCATCTGTAGAAGTTTGTGAGTGCTTTTGGTGACAAGCCGAATTTCTTCAGCCTCCTGAGGTTGAAGAGGCGCTGCTGCGCCTTCTTCACGATGCTGTCTGTGTGAGTGGACCAATTCAGTTTGTCTGTGATGTGTATGCTGAGGAACTTAAAACTTGCTACCCTCTCCACTACTGTTCCATCGATGTGGATAGGGGGGTGTTCCCTCTGCTGTTTCCTGAAGTGCACAATCATCTCCTTAGTTTTGTTGACGTTGAGTGTGAGGTTATTTTCCTGACACCACACTCCGAGGGCCCTCACCTCCTCCCTGTAGGCCGTCTCGTCGTTGTTGGTAATCAAGCCTACCACTGTTGTGTCGTCCGCAAACTTGATGATTGAGTTGGAGACGTGCGTGGCCACGCAGTCGTGGGTGAACAGGGAGTACAGGAGAGGGCTCAGAACGCACCCTTGTCAGGAAGTCCAGTACCCAGTTGCACAGGGCGGGGTCGAGACCCAGGGTCTCGAGCTTGATGACGAGCTTGGAGGGTACTATGGTGTTGAATGCCGAACTGTAGTCGATGAACAGCATTCTCACATAGGTATTCCTCTTGTCCAGATGGGTTAGGGCAGTGTGCAGTGTGGTTGAGATTGCATCGTCTGTGGACCTATTTGGGCGGTAAGCAAATTGGAGTGGGTCTAGGGTGTCAGGTAGGGTGGAGGTGATATGGTCCTTGACTAGTCTCTCAAAGCACTTCATGATGACGGAAGTGAGTGCTACGGGGCGGTAGTCGTTTAGCTCAGTTACCTTAGCTTTCTTGGGAACAGGAACAATGGTGGCCCTCTTGAAGCATGTGGGAACAGCAGACTGGTATAGGGATTGATTGAATATGTCCGTAAACACACCGGCCAGCTGGTCTGCGCATGCTCTGAGGGCGCGGCTGGGGATGCCGTCTGGGCCTGCAGCCTTGCGAGGGTTAACACGTTTAAATGTCTTACTCACCTCGGATGCAGTGAAGGAGAGACCGCATGTTTTCGTTGCAGGCCGTGTCAGTGGCACTGTATTGTCCTCAAAGCGGGCAAAAAAGTTATTTAGTCTGCCTGGGTGCAAGACATCCTGGTCCGTGACTGGGCTGGATTTCTTCCTGTAGTCCGTGATTGACTGTAGACCCTGCCACATGCCTCTTGTGTCTGAGCCGTTGAATTGAGATTCTACTTTGTCTCTGTACTGACGCTTAGCTTGTTTGATAGCCTTGCGGAGGGAATAGCTGCACTGTTTGTATTCGGTCATGTTACCAGACACCTTGCCCTGATTAAAAGCAGTGGTTCGCGCTTTCAGTTTCACGCGAATGCTGCCATCAATCCACGGTTTCTGGTTTGGGAATGTTTTAATCGTTGCTATGGGAACGACATCTTCAACGCACGTTCTAATGAACTCGCACACCGAATCAGCGTATTCGTCAATGTTGTTATCTGACGCAATACGAAACATATCCCAGTCCACGTGATGGAAGCAGTCTTGGAGTGTGGAGTCAGCTTGGTCGGAAAGGGGGGCGGGGCAGGGCCTTATATGCGTCGCGGAAGTTAGAGTAACAATGATCCAAGGTGGTTGCGCAATCGATATGCTGATAAAATTTAGGGAGTCTTGTTTTCAGATTAGCCTTGTTAAAATCCCCAGCTACAATGAATGCAGCCTCCGGATAAATGGTTTCCAGTTTGAAAAGAGTTTGTTCAGAGCCATCGATGTGTCTGCTTGGGGGGGATATATACGGCTGTGATTATAATCGAAGGGAATTCTCTTGGTAGATAATGAGGTCTACATTTGATTGTGAGGAATTCTAAATCAGGTGAACAGAAGGATTTGAGTTCCTGTATGTTTCTTTCATCACACCATGTCTCGTTAGCCATAAGGCATACGCCCCCGCCCCTCTTGTCTCATCATTGTCGGTGATCAGGCCTACAACCCTTGTGTAGTCAGCAAACTTAATGATGGTGTTGGAGTTGTGCTTGGCCACACAGTCGTGGGTGAACAGGAAGTACAGGAGGGGACTAAGCACGCACCCCTGAGGGGCCCCAGTGCTGAGGATCAGCATGGCAGATGTGTTGTTGCTTACCCTTACCACCTGGGGGTGGCCTGACAGGAAGCCCAGGATCCAGTTGCAGAGGGAGGTGTGAAATCCCAGGGTCCTTAGCATAGTGATGAGCTTTGTGGGCACTATGGTGTTGAACACTGAGCTGTAGTCAATGAACAGCATTCTCTCATTGGTGTTCCCTTTTTTGCAAGTGGGAAAGGGCAGCGTGGAGTGCTATTGAGATGGCATCATCTGTGGATCTGTTGGGGCGGTATGAGAATTGGAGTGGTTCTAGGGTTTTGTTGTTGCCTTAGCACTACAAAGCAGATTCAAATCATCAAAGCTTGATGATGAGTTGATCATTGAATCAGCCATGGAGTTTTGCATTTTGCTACACCCGCAATAACATCTAATAGCAGCACATAACATGCTAAATATGCGTACGTGAATAATAAAAATTGATTTGATAAATGAAAAATAAATGAAAAAAAACCCAGTAGCACCGACGTCCTCCATGCGGGATAAAGCGTCTGCTGGCCTTGTGCGTAGTGGCCGGCATCAGTGGATCATGTATCATCGGACCGAAGCAGGGCCATATGTTTAGGCAGAGGGAGGCTGAGCCACAGAGGTATGAAGTCAGGGTTCTGGGGCCCATTGGTGGCTCCAAACTGCTTGGCCATATGGAGGCCAGGGTGGGTGTGGGGGAAGAGGGGGAAGCGGGCAGAGGCAGGAAGCTGGGATCTGAGTGGGTGACGCCAGGACTTTGTCGGGGCGAAACAGACGGCGTGACGGACTGGCAGATTGGGTGGCAGCACCTGCCCGCTCAGGCCCCTTAAGTGACTCTTACCTCGTCTCACCCCCCCCCCCTCTATCTCCTGTAGTCAGACAAGATGCTGCTGATACTGAGGTGCCAATACTGCCATGTATACAGTATTGTGTGTCTCCTGCATACAATCAGAAGTCAGAAGCAATCTGCATTCTAATTTAAGGAGTGCTTCAATCAGTCAGACACTGTGTGCATGCAGGAATTCATCTCATCCACAGATCCACAATCTAAACTGCAGTTAACAAATAGCTTGAGGCAGACACTTAAAGTGACAGAGCACTTACGCAATGCAATCAACTAAATCTAAAGCCAACCATTAAACCACATGTCCATAATGTAAATCAAATCAAATCAAATCAAATTTTATTTGTCACATACACATGGTTAGCAGATGTTAATGCGAGTGTAGCGAAATGCTTGTGCTTCTAGTTCCGACAATGCAGTGATAACCAACAAGTAATCTAACTAACAATTCTAAAACTACTGTCTTATACACAGTGTAAGGGGATAAAGAATATGTACATAAGGATATATGAGTGAGTGATGGTACAGAGCAGCATACAGTAGATGGTATCGAGTACAGTATATACATATGAGATGAGTATGTAGACAAAGTAAACAAAGTGGCATAGTTAAAGTGGCTAGTGATACATGTATTACATAAGGATGCAGTCGATGATGTAGAGTACAGTATATACGTATGCATATGAGATGAATAATGTAGGGTAAGTAACATTATATAAGGTAGCATTGTTTAAAGTGGCTAGTGATATATTTACATCATTTCCCATCAATTCCCATTATTAAAGTGGCTGGAGTTGGGTATGTATTTGAACAAGCAGGAGATGGCAGCTAGCCAAACGCAATGGCCCCTATTTCAGTACCCTCCATTGTAAAAAATAAAAAGAAGAAAAATAGATTCACAGATGTTGGAGAAAATGTCATGGTCAAATCAGCAATGCTATAGCATACCTGAATGTGAATCAGGGGCCATTAGACTGCCAGGAGAGAAGTCACATAGGTACATGCAATGTACTACTGCATAATCACGCTGCCGACTGGCTGGGGCTTACGCAGGCCTCCTGCTGAGGCTCTGCAGTGCTGGAAAATGGTCCATTCTCATCTGAATCAGGCTTACATAGGCTGCTTGCAATGATGGGAACAGATCAAAACAGAATATAGAGAAACTGGTGTTTGCTTTGAACTGCTACATCTTGGTTCTTCAGTGCAGTTAGGACACCGACTGTCTGCAAGATAAACGTTTTTGCTTTAAGAAAAAAAGAGAAACAAATTAGAGGTGTTTATGCAAACAAGTCTCCTGATTGTGTCTTTTTGAGGGAGAAATCTTAGTGCTCATGGTCTCACACACACACAACTAACCTTGTGGGGACAGTCCCATTCAAAATCCTATTTTCCCTAACCCCTAACCCTAAACCTAACCCATACTCTGACCCTAACCTGAACCCGAAAACCTAAACATAGCCCCTAACCCTAAAACTAACCATGGCTCCTAACCCTAAACCTAATTCTAACCCTCACACTAATTATAACCTTAATCCTAAATCCCCTAGAAATAGCATTTTACCTTGTGGGGACCAACAAAATTCCCCCAGTTGGTTACATTTTTGTTTGTTTACTATTGTTGTGTGGACTTCTGGTCCCTACTAGTATAGTTAAACACACACACACACACACACACACACACACACACACACACACACACACACACACACACACACACACACACACACACACACACACACACACACAGGTGTCCAGGTCCGGACAGAGTGAAGGTTCTATCTGGACCTCGACATATTTCTCATAAATAATTGTTAAATGAAATACTGATGATGCAACCCTTTTTTTTCAATGTACACATACTGCGCTGGCTCAGCGCAGCAGGAAAGGTCCCAGACAGCGCCCCATACTACTGTGTGTTGTCCAATCACGTGCGTTATTTAAATCACTTCACGAAACTCAGCCAATCAAAGAGAATGTTTACAATGCATGTTAGAGACAATGAGAGGGGAAATTATAGAATGGTGTGCGCAAAAGTCAGGAAAGTTGATACAGAACATTGAGCTTTCATAGAGGAGTGGACAGACAAATATGCCTTTATCCTTCCTGCAGCAAGTGCCAAACCACTCTGCCTGATACGTTCAGAGACCGTGGCTCTAATAAAAAGTGCCAACGTGAAGCCAACGAGACAAAGCACAGATCTTTTGAGCAAACATATCCACAGCAGTCTGAGGTGAGGGCACGCAAAATAAACAAACTCAAAGCCCAGTATGATCGGTCCACCAGTGTCCTCTCCCATGCATTCACTGCCCAACGACGTGCAAACTAATGTTCACTAAAAATAGCTTGGATTTTTAGGTCAACACCAAAAGCCATTTACTGACGGGGGGAGTGGTGATGGAGTGCATGAATGCTGTTGCTGTTGCTTTACTTGACGGGAAAAACAAATAGACGAGCTGTGTGAAAAGATCAACCAAATCCCACTGCCACGTACAACAACAGCAAGAAAGAGTGAAATACTATCAGAGGATGTATTCACACAGATTGATGAGGCTATTCGGAGTGAACCATGCAGAGCATTAGCTGTTGATGAACCTACGGATGTGGGTGATAATGTCCAGCTTCTGGTGTATGTTAGATTTTACCACACAGAGAAGAAGGAATTATGTGAAGACCTGTTGAGTGTAACACCACTCAAGACACATACAAGAGGAAAGGACATATACACGGCCATAAAGGAGAAGCTGAGAAGAGGGCGACGGATCTAAAACTTGTGATCTCTATCACCTCAGACGGGTCCCCTGCCATGGCAGGAAGAGAGTGAGGAGCTGTGGTACGGCTAAAAGAAGACAACCCTGATCTCACAGCTTACCACTGCATCATTCATCATTAGTGCATCATCATGCATCATCAGTCTGTCCTGTGCGCCAATCTGTCATGAGAGTGAAGTGATGAATACAATGATGAAACTCATCAACTTCCTCAGGGAATCCTCATTTCATCAACTGCGGCCTGTTGAGAGAATTCCTGAAAGAAGCTGAGGCAAATGCAAATGACCTAATGCTGCACGACAACGTAAGATGGCTCAGTAAAGGCAGGGGGTTGGAACGCTTTTGGTCCATTCGAAAGGAAACAACAGCTTTCCAAGTAGAGCTCAAGAGTCAGAAGGCAACATAGTTTTCACTTTTTTTTGCAAGACGAGAGCAAAATGGATGTTGGTGCTTTTTTGGTAGACATCACATCACACCTTAATGAGCTCCACGTGAAACTGCAGGGCAAGAACAATTCAGTTTGTGATTTGATGACATCTGTCCGCTCCTTCCAGAGGAAACTGGAAGTGTTCGAGGAAGATCTTCAAGGAGACTGTGCACACTTCCCTAATGTGCCGGAAAAGATTCAGGATGTGAGATTTCTTCTCATGTTGACTTCATAGACACGCTGATTGGAAACTTCAGAAATCGCTTTGACAGCTTCAGCCTTGGACAGCAGCTCCTTCTTCTAATTTAGAATCCATTCTTCATCACAGATGTCAGGGGATTTTTAAAGGAGGTGACAGACCTTCAAATGGGCACATGCTGTATCTCTACAGGTGGAACTGCTTGATCTACAAGCAAATGTTGCACTAAGAGAGCACTTTCAACTAACTGATCATGACACTTTCTGGCTGCAGGCTGTGTCTGAGACTGTTTTCCCTGGTCTAACCCAAGTAGCACTACACACCTTGACCATGTTTGGCTCCACATACAGTTGTGAGTCTTCTTTCTCCACCATGAACTAGAGGTCTACCGATTAATCGGAATGGCCGATTAATTGGGACCGATTTCAAGTTTTCATAACAATCGGAAATTGGTAATTTTGGATGCCGATTTTGCCCAATTTTTTTTAACATCTTTATTTTTAACTAGGCAAGTCAGTTAAGAACACATTCTTATTTTCAATGATGGCCTAGGAACGGTGGTTTAACTGCCTTGTTCAGGGGCAGAACGACAGATTTGTACCTTGTCAGCTCAGGGATTCAATCTTGCAACCTTACAGTTAACTAGTCCAACGCTCTAACCACCTGCCTCACGAGGAGCCCGCCTGTTACGCGAACGCAGTAAGAAGCCAAGGTAAGTTGCTAGCTAGCATTAAACTTAATCAATCATAAATCACTAGTTATAACTACACATGGTTGATGATATTACTAGTTTATCTAGCGTGTCCTGCGTTGCATATAATCGATGCAGTGCGCATTCGCGAAAAAGGACTGTCGTTGCTCCAACTTGTACCTAACCATAAACACCAATGCCTTTTTTAAACCTGCATATTTAGCTAAAAGAAATCCAGGTTAGCAGGCAATATTAACCAGGTGAAATTGTGTCACTTGTCTTGCGTTCATTGCACTCAGGGTATATGCAACAGTTTGGGCCGCCTGGTTCATTGTGAACAAATTAGCCAGAATTGTACATCATTATGACATAACATTGAAGGTTGTGCAATGTAACAGGAATATTTAGACTGATGGATGCCACCCGTTAGATAAAATACGGAACTGTTCCGTATTTCACTGAAAGAAAAAACGTCTTGTTTTCGAGATGATAGTTTCCGGATTCGACCATATTAATGACCTAAGGCTCGCATTTCTGTGTGTTATTATGTTATAATTAAGTCCATGACTTGATAGAGCAGTCTGACTGAGCGATGGTTGTCATCAGCAGGCTCAGAAGCATTCATTCAAACAGCACTTTCGCGCGTTTTGCCAGCAGGTCTGCTGTTTATGACTTTAAACCTGTCAACGAGATTAGGCTGGTGTAACGATGTGATGTGAAATGGCTAGCTAGTTAGCGGGGTGCACACTAATAGCGTTTCAAACGTCACTCGCTCTGAGACTTGGAGTAGTTGTTCCCCTTGCTCTGCATGGGTAATGCTGCTTCGAGGGTGGCTGTTGTCGTTGTGTTCCTGGTTCGAGCCCAGGAACACAATACTAAAGTGCCCATAAGAACATCCAATAGTCAACGGTACAGTATATGAAATACAAATGGTATAGAGAGAAATAGTCCTATAATTCCTATAGTAACTAAAACCTAAAACTTCTTACCTGGAAATATTGAAGACTCATGTTAAAAGGAAACACCAGCTTTCATATGTTCTCATGTTCGGAGCAAGGAACTTAAACGTTAGCTTTCTTACATGGCACATATTGCACTTTTACTTTCTTAATGTTTTTGCATTATTTAAACCAAATTGAACACGTTTCATTATTTATTTGAGGCTAAATTGATTTTATTGATGTATTATATTAAGTTAAAATAACTGTTCATTCAGTATTGTTGTAATTGTCATTATTAGAAATACATTTTAAAAATCTGCTGATTAATCGGTATTGGCTTTTTTTGTCCTCCAATAATCGGTATCGGTGTTGAAAAATCATAATTGGTCGACCTCTACTATGAACATCATTAAAAATAAGTACCATTCTGGACTCACCAATGAGCACCTACAGTACATATGTGCATGAGAATGGCACTGGCTCCATTCCAGCCAAGGTTCAAATTACTGGCAGGACAAGCAAAAGCACATTTCTCTCACTAAAGAAGAGAGATGGAGAAGTGAAGTGGGAGAGAGTAGGAAAGATAAATATTAAACCTGTAGTTTCTTATCTGTTCAAAAATCATAGCAGTTTTTTCAGAAACAGTCACTTTTGTAATTTTTTGGTGAAGATGCAGTCTTGTTTTGCTTGAAATGAGAACATTTGTGATCGGCCTACTTTTATATATGATTAGGCTGCATAGTTATTTTTGTCACGGCCGTCGGACTGGGGACCCTCGCTGCTGGCCCCGGACTGCGGACCCTTGCTGTGGGCCCTGGACTGGAGACCCTCGTTGCGGGTCCCGGACTGGGAACCATCGCTGGGGGCTCCATACTGGAGGCCGTCGCTGGAGTCTCCGGACTGAAGGACGTCGCTGGAGGCTTTTTGCCATGGATCATCACTGGAGGCTTCGTGCCATGGATCATCACTTGAGGCTTCGTGCCATGGATCATCACTGGAGGCTTCGTGCCATGGATCATCACTGGAGGCTTCGTGCCATGGATCATCACTGGATGCTTCTTGCTGAGCGCAGGCACAGGACTCACCAGGCTGGGGAGACACACACACACGCCTGGTGCGTGGGGCGGGCATCGGATACACTGGGCCGTGATGGCGCACTGGAGGTCTCGAGCGCAGAGCTGGCACAACCCGATGCCCACTTCCACCCGGCAAATGCGGGATGCTGGCACAGAGCACACCGGCCTGTGAATGCTCAATCGAGACACTGTGCGCATCACCCCATAACACGGTGCCTGACCAGTCACATGCTCCCCACGGTAAGCATGGGGAGTTGGCTCAGGTCTAGACTCCGCTAATCTCCCCGTGTGCCCCCCGTAAATTTTTTTGGGGGGCTGCCTCTCGTGCCTACTTCGCTAACTTGCCTCCATCTCCTCCCTTGGACGGCGATACTCCCAGGCCTGAGTCCAGGGTCCCTTTCCATCCAGGACCTCCTCCAATGTCCAGGAGTCCTCTTTACCACACTGCTTGGTCCTTTGGTGGTGGGTAGTTCTGTCACGGCCGTCGAAAGAAGTGGACCAACGTGCAACGTCGTGAGTGTACATTTTCCTTTTATTTAAAATGTCGCCAACAAAACAACAAACGAAGAAACAACCGTGAAGCTTACAGGGCTATAGTGCCACTAACAAAAGTAAACTACCCACACTGAAGGAGGGGAAAAAGGACCTAAGTATGATTCCCAGTCAGAGACAACAATAGACAGCTGTCCCTGATTGAGAACCATAACCGGCCAACACATAGAAACACAAATCATAGAAATAAAGGACATAGAATGCCCACCCAAATCACACCCTGACCAAACCAAAAAGATACATAAAAAATTCTCTCTAAGGTCTAGACGTGACAATTTTACCTCATATTTCATGTGTCTGCATTGACAATGTGCAATAAATATTGTTGCAATGTTATTGAAATGTAGTACTTTGTTTATTAGCTATACATATACAAGAACTTCATATGCCCCCAAATCATAGCGCACATTAGACATTTTAATGCTTTGGACCTTTGGGGTCAGTCACTGGACTTCTTTGAATTCTAACTGTGCACCCCTGGACTAGAGTATAGACACACAAACAGTAGGAGCCGCGGCTGGGCATGTGATTTGGTTTGGCTGCAGTCATAGCTGGGAGTCGGAGCTGGGAGAGAGAGTGAGTACACAGGGAGGCAGCCCTAAAATAGAATTCACTCTGAGGGAAATCGATGGCCTATATTCAGCCCGGGGGTGGCTATTAAAGAATCACTCACCACTCACCAGCCAGCATTCCCACTCAGAACAACTAGGATCATGGCAAAGAGCATTGTTGAACCATGATAATGGAATAAGCAGCATCAGCAGTGGAGTTCACTTTCTCCAGCCATTTGGCTCCATGTGATATATACTAAAAATAATAGTGTTGTGGCCTTGGTTCATTTGACCCACTGTGTTATTTGCTACTTGCAAATAACTCTGGCATGTATAAGTAATGGCATGGCGATTCCCAGAGACCATGCGGCCGATGGACTGCCAGCAGGATTAATTCAGACATGTTGTTTACCCACTCCCCATCTATATGCATCACTTGTAAAGGTAAAGTGATGACACAGACTCTCACTGTCTACTTGCTGTCTATATATGACAACTGAGTGTAATGTGGCAATTAAATACAGATAAATAAATTGCATAGAGCTGAGGCATGCTGGAGAGGAAGTATGTCACTGTTCATCTTACTCTTCAGATTTGACACAACCACCCAGGGCCAGTGCCAGAATGAATCAGTTAGACGGGCATTTGATTTCCATAGGGGGGCACATTTTTTTCACGGAAGCTTTTTTAATGGATGTAATAGTAAAGTCCATAGGCGAGGCGTGGGTTTCAAGTCTAGGGAAGCTTGCAATTTATCCTATGATATCTATCGATCTGCGTGCCAGTTATGATTTTCATGTGGAACAGTTTCATCTCAAAGTCATTGTCATGTGGTTAATCATAAAAATCTGAAGTGAAATGATGAAAATCTAAAAGTAAAAATTCAACTAATGCAAGAGCACCAACCTCTGCCATATGGACATGTTGATATACAGAGAGCAGAGGTTTCAGTGATTTGTAGATGTATTTCTCCGGCACAACACGGTCACGTCAAATACAGGGCGCATAAACACTGACCAGCCCAAACACAGGGCAAACGATCCGGAGAACAATGAAAACACATCCACATCCACAACCGACAGAGAACACAAATAATCCCGCACAAACCTAAGCGGGCCTAACAGGCTTAAATAGACCAAAAATCAAGAAACACAAAAGGAACAGGTGCAACTAATAAGACTAAACTAACAGAAAAGGAAAAAGGGATCGGTGGCGGCTAGTAGACCGGCGACGACGACCGCCGAGCACCGCCCGAACAGGCAGGGGAGCCACCTTCGGTGGGAGTCGTGACAGTACCCCTGACGCGCGGCTCCCACAGTGCGCCGCCATCGGCCTCGAGGTGCTGGGCGATCCGGATGGAGGCGGTGGAAGTCCCTCAGAAGTGAAGGGTCCAAAATGTCCCCCACCGGTACCCAGCACCTCTCCTCCCGGCCGTACCCGTCCCAGTCCACGAGGTACTGTAGAACCCTCACCCGGCGTCTCGAGTCCAAAATAGCAGGTACTGTGTACGCCTGGGACCCCTCGATGTCCAGATGGGGCGGAGGGACCTCAGACACCTCACCTTCTTGCAGGGGACCAGCCACCACTGGCCTGAGGAGAGACACGTGAAACGAGGGGTTAATGCGATAGTAAGTAGGAAGCTGTAACCTATAACACACCTTGTTTATGCTCCTCAGGACTTTAAATGGCCCTACACCCTGGGGCCCTAGCTTCAAGCAGGGCAGGCGGAAGGGCAGGTTTCGGGTCGAGAGCCAGACCAGGTCCCCAGGTGCGAACACGGGGGCCTCACTGCGGTGCTGGTCAGCGCTCTTCTTCTGCCATCCACTAGCCTGTTTTAAAGATTCCTAGATGGCTCTCCAGGCGTACTTCGAGCGCTGCACCCATTCCTCCACTGAAGGAGCCTCGGTCTGGCTCTGATGCCATGGAGCCAGGACCGGCTGGTAACCCAACATGCACTGGAACAGAGACATGTTAGTAGACGAGTGGCGAAGGGAGTTCTGAGCGAGCTCCGCCCATGGGACGTACCTCGCCCACTCACCAGGCCGGTCCCGGCAATACGACCGCAGAAACCTACCCACATCGTGGTTCACTCTCTCCACCTGCCCATTACTCTGGGGGTGGAAACCTGAGGTCAGGCTGACCGAGACCCCCAGCCGTTCCATGAACGTCCTCCAAACTCTGGACGTGAACTGGGGACCCCGATCAGAAACGATGTCATCAGGCACCCCGTAGTGACCGCAGGACTTAGAAAACCGATCCACAATGACCAGGATCGTGGTGCTTCCCTGAGACGGGGGAAGGTCAGCGAGAAAGTCCATCGACAAGTGCGACCACGGCCTTTGTGGAACGGGGAGGGGCTGTATCTTCCCTCTAGGTAGGTGTCGAGGAGCCTTGCTCTGAGCGCACACCGAGCAGGAGGAGACATAAAACCTCACATCCTTAGCCAACGTGGGCCACCAGTACCCCCCTCCCCTAAGACTCCGCACTGTCTTCTCAATGCCAGGATGACCCGAGGAGGGTAGTGTATGGGCCCATCGAATTGACTTATCACGGACACCAAGCGGCACGTACTGAACTCCTGCTGGACACTGGGGGGGGTGCAGGTTCCAACCGGGACGCCCGCTCGATCTCCGCGTCCACCTCCCATACCACCGGTGCCATCAGACATGAAGCTGGGAGGATGGGAGTCGTCTCGATGGACCGCTCCTCGGTATCATAGAGGCGGGACAGCGCGTCGGCCTTCATATTTTGGGAGCCTGGCCGATATGAAATCGTGTAACGGAAACGGGTAAAGAACATGGCCCACCTAGCATGATGCGGATTCAATCTTCTCGCTGCCCGGATATACTCGAGATTATGACCGTGATAGCATGGCTCCCGCCCCAGCCTCGGACACGTCCGCCTCCACTAAGAACGCCAAAGAGGGGTCCGGATGCGCCAGTGCGGGTGCGTCGGTGAACAGCTCTTTCAGATGATTGAAGGCTCTGCCCACCTCTGCTGACCAGCGCAAGTGCACCGGCCCTCCCTTCAGCAGTGAGGTAATGGGAGCAACCACCTGACCAAAACCCCGGATAAACCTCTGGTAGTAATTGGCAAACCCTAAAAACCGCTGCACCTCCTTTACCGTGGTTGGAGTCAGCCAATTACGCATGGCTGTAAAGCGGTCACACTCCATCACCACCCCAGAGGTGGAAATGCGATAACCCAGGAAGGAAACTTGTTTGGAGAACACACATTTCTCAGCCTTGACGTACAGGTCATGCTCCAGCAGTCGCCCAAGTACCTTATGGACCAGAGACACGTGCGCGGATCAGCATGTCATCGATGTACACTACCACCCCCTGCCCGTGCAGGTCTCTGAGAATCTCGTCTACGAAAGATAGGAAATTGGCTGGAGCATTCTTCAACGAGGTACTCATAATGGCCCGATGTGGTACTAAATGCGGTCTTCCACTCATCTCCCCCCCGGATACACACCAGATCATACGCACTCTTAATGTCCAGTTTTGTGAAGAAACGCACCCCATGAAAGGATTCCACCGCTGTGGCAATGAGAGGTAGCGGGTAACTAAACCCCACTGTGATGGAATTTAGACCTCTATAATCAATGCACGGACGCATGACCTCCCTCCTTCTTCACAAAAAAGAAGCTCGAGGAGATGGTGACGTGAAGGGCCGAATGTACCCCTGTCAGAGATTCAGTGACGTATATCTCCATAGCCACTGTCTCCTCCTGGGACAACGGGTACACGTGACTCCTGGGAAGTTTAGCGTTTTCCAGGAGGTTTATCGCTCAGTCCCCTCGTCGATGGGGTGGTAATTGGGTCGCCTTCTTCTTACAGAAGGAGATAGCCAAATCGGCATATTCAGACGGAATGCGCACAGTGGAAACCTGGTCTGGACTCTCCACCGTTGTCGCACCAATGGAAACTCCTATGCACCTGCCTGAACACTCCTCTGACCACCCTAGAAGAGCCCCCTGTCTCCGTGAAATCACCGGATTGTGATGAGCCAGCCAGGGAATTTCCAGCACCACTGGAAACGCAGGTGAATCAATAAGGAAGAGACTATTCAGCTCCTAATGATTCCCCTTTTTACCATGTCCACCGTGGCCTCCCTGACCAGCCCTTACCCTAATGGTCTGCTATCTAAGGCGTGCACGGGGAAAGTTTGGTCTAACGATACCAGGGGAATCCCTAGCCTTAACGCGAGCCCACGATCCATAACGTTCCCAGCTGCGCCTCAATCGACTAGCGCCTTATTCTGTAGAGAGGGAGAAAAACCAGAAAAAGAAATTAGCAAAAACATATGGCCGACAGGAAGCTCTGGGTGAGTCTGGTGCTGACTCACCTGGGGTGAACGAGGAGTGCTCTGACTGCCATCCCGACTCCCAGATGAGCTCCTCCAGCACTGATCGGCAGTGTGTCCTCTCCGACCACACCTGGTGCAGGAGGAGCCTCCTCTTCCTGTCCCCCTCGATGCGCCCCCCCCCCTAACTCCATGGGGATTGGAGCAGGAGGGCCTGGAGGTGGAATCGACAGGGCCCGTTCTGGACGCCCGCGGGCAGCCAGCAGGTTGTCCAGTCGAATGGACATGTCGATCAGTTTGTCGAGGGAGAGGGTGGTGTCCCGACATGCTACCTCCCTGCGGACGTCCTCCTGGAGGCTACAACGATAGTAGTCCATCAAGGCCCTGTCGTTCCACCCCGCCCCTGCGGCCAAGGTCCGGAACTACAGTGCAAAGTCCTGCTCGCTCCTCGTCTCCTGTCGCAGGTGGAACAGACGTTCACCCGCCGCTCGGCCCTCTGGTGGGTAGTCAAACATAGCCCGGAACCGGCGGGTGAACTCGGGGTAGTGATCCTCGCCGAGTCTGGGCCATTCCACACTGCGTTGGCCCACTCCAGGGCTCGACCCTTCAGACAGGAGACGAGGACGCTCACGCTCTCCTCCCCCGAGGGAGTCGGACAAACGGTAGCCAGGTACAGCTCCAGCTGTAGTAGGAACCCCACATTAATCTCTCTACTCCAGTGGAGGCTCCTTAGAAGAGGAAGGGGAGGATCCTCCTCAGTGAATTTCATATAAATAATAATAGTGAATCAATAAAGTTATCCTTTTTAGATAAAACAATACTAAATATAGCCACGTCACCAAATAATTTATTAAAATGCACTGTTTTGCGGTGAAGATCTACAGTAGCCTCAACAGCATTCTCTGGCGTAGCACTATGGTGTAGCCGGAGGACAGCTAGTTTCCGTCCTCTAGGAGGCTCATGGTTCTCACCCCCTTGCATAGACCTACACAGTAATTATGACAACTTCCGGAAGACATCCTCCAACCTATCATAGCTGTTGCCCAACTTATCAAAGGATCAGTGAATGAATCTAGTACTGAAAACAAAATCTACAGCTAGCTTGCACTACAGTGCTTAACATATGGTGAATAGTTGACGCAAAGAGAGAGAAAGGCAATAGCTGACCAGTTTTGAGCAAACTCATTTATTAAAAAATGAAGGAGAAGAGAGAGAGCTATATTTATGTATTTTTTTTCCCTTTCACTTTCTATTGCCTACTACAGCTAGTGAATGCAGCTAGCTAGTTTAGCCTACTCAAATGCCTGGCTCAAACAGAGAGGGAGGCTATCTTAGCTGGCTGGCTATGGCTATCCAACACTGGAACTCTTACAAGTCAAGGTAAGCTTTTGGCCAGCCGGTGTAAGTGCTAAACTGCTTGCTGTAACCTGGTTGCAGACAGCTGTTTTATTGCGCACTGAAGGCCACAAGCGAAGGAAAAAGGTGAGAGGAGGAGAGCGTGTGGATGTGAGTAGGAATTATACAATGAGCAAAAGATCATGCTGTTTGCATGTGGCTGCTATGTCAGCGAACTGTGTTTGCGGTGATCATGGGTGTATTCATTCTGCCGATAATGTTGAAAAACATTTTTTAAACGGAAGCAAATGGAACAAAACAGGGATAAACATACTTGAATTTGTCCAATAGAAATTTGCAACTGTTGAACTAATGATTACACCGTAGATCAGATAAGAGTGTGCAAGGCGGTATTGATTGTGTCACTGTCTGTCGTCTTAATTTCAAAAGCATTATCTGGACCTGTGTACCTACGTTGTAAACTTTCATTCACAGGCTAGTTTGTAGCAACCTCATTATGGGTATAGGGAAAATTTGAGTATCATGTAGTAGCCTAAACCTATCGATTGTACATTGAGCTGGGTGACTGGAATAGAAAAATGTCCCTTCCTCATCTTAAACAGCACCAACCACCACTGCCCTACTCGGTCTGCCTCCCTTTCTATCACTAGTGAAGTGCATTGTATCAAATCAATCAACTGGGTCCTGCCCGAAGCTCTTGCCAGCAACTTGCAACAGTCTATTCCAGGTCTTCAGAGTGTCCTGCACCAGTGAGCTCAGGACAGACTGATGTTATTGTGTAAGAGAAAAATGTTCAAGGTATTTTATGACGTTTACACTGAATATATGGGATCATCAGATTATGATATTTTACTCTTTCACAAAGAGGCTTGGTGATTATCAAGACCGGGAGAGTATTAAAAAGATTTTTCAAAGACTGAGGAATTATTATCATTCACAATGAAATGTTAAAAAACAGACTTCTTTGACTTACCGTGCTTCTACACCTGCATTGCTTGCTGTTTGGGGTTTTAGGCTGGGTTTCTGTACAGCACTTTGTGACATCAGCTGATGTAAGAATGGCTTTACAAATATATTTGATTTGATTTGATACTGTGTGATGTGAAGAAAAAAATACAGAGAAACTCAGCTTATTAGGAGTGGATGTGGTGAGTTAAAAAATGTGGACCTCAGACATTCCCAAATTGGCACTTTCCTTCATTTGCAAGTAGCAGGCCAGGTAGGCTACTTCTATGTGTGCTCAGGCGAGCGCTCCCTCAACATTATCAGGACAGAGAAACCAGACACATTCTCATTGCTCACATGGAGCACTCCAAACAAAAGGTAATGAACACATTTTAAATAACTTGTAAATTATGTTTATGAAATCCACGAAAACGTGTTTCTCACAAGTGTAGCACGTTGGGAACTCGACAAACAATGTTTCCACTCCAAGAACGAGAATGGTAAATGACTGTATCCTAATTAATACATGCATTATTAACAGAGATGTATGTAACCAAATGACGTGGATGAATGGTACATTTACTAGGCCAACTTATGTAATGGGAAATGATAAAAATAAACTATTGAAGGGCAAACAATTCACACAATGAATGCGCAATAATTGGTGGGAGACAGCTGAGTGCATTCTGAGAGAGATGCATCGTATCTTAGCAACACACCCCTCCCCTTCTTTTTGTCTCCAACATTTTAAATTGTCCTCAAGACACTTTATCTTCACACATATGTTAGATGCTTTTCAGTGACAGCTGCAAGTCAATAATCAGCTCGGCTTCCCAAATAGGAATAGGCCTACGCGCTTGTGATTTGAAACTATCCACAGCAATTTTTTCTAAAGAAGCTAAATGATCTCCTGTGGTTAAGTCATGCTCTCTGGTGAAGTATTTTGAATGATTTCATTTAGACAGCAGTAATTATATAATTTTGGCAAACCAGCATCCGAACAGTGCACTGTGCACACAGCATCTTTCCTTTCCAATTCGTAAATGTCAGCGATTGGGTGCAGAGATGTAGCGGAGTCAGGCGCAGGACACAGGTTTTGAGCAACACAACTGAGTTTACTCAAAAAAGTCCAGCAAAATTCCAAATAGGAACATACATACACACTAGCACAATCAACAACCACTAAAGACACCAACAATCACGGACAGAACAGAAATGTATGCCAGAGGGTTAAATAAGGAACATGATAAGGGAATTGAAACCAGGTGTGTGTAATACAGACAAAACAAAACAAAACTGAAACATGGATCGGTGGTGACTAGAAAGCCGGTGACGTCGACCGCCGAACACCACCCGAACAAGTAGAAGGGCCAACTTTGGCGGAAGTCGTGACAGTAAATGGCTACCTGAAACCTGAGATCTCTATATAATGGGCAACAGGTAGTCTAACAGTTAAGAGCATTGTGCTAAAATGTCGCTGGTTTGAATCCCTGTGCCAACTTGGTGAAAAATCTGCCGATGTGCCCTTGAGCAAGGCACTTAACCCTAATGATGCCGAGATGTTCATGTCTCCGCCCTAACAATGGGAGTCGTTGTCCCAACGGCGGGGAGGCAGGCAACAAGTTTAGATCTGTATATTAAACCCATAGAAACACATTGTTCAGGACAGATTTTCGTGAGAGTGAGCCCTCTTGCTTCACGTCTTCCTGTCAGCATCAGATACATGGTCTACACATACTGAGACCGAGGGGCGCGGTTTCATTCGCTCGGATGTTTAATCTGGGATTGATGTGTCTTTCTGTTGGCGCGCGTCACGGGTCAAATAAATGATCAATATATCACTATTTTACTTGGACGGGCAAGGAGGTGCCGCAACCACCGCCCTCCGTTGTTCAGCATCATGACAGCTCGGAGTCAAAGTCAATCAAGGTTAAGCCGAGACAACACGTTGGGAACAGCAGCATTGATCATAGCGAAGGGGAACGTAAACAAATGCATTCTTTATGTAAACCTACATACGTAAGGGGTGGGGAGTTAATAGGTTTGGTTTGTGTGTATATTTTTCTGAGAGTGATTGATTGTCTCTACAGAAAGACTAGGCCACGTCACGTGGAGATGTTTTGGGTTTGGTTGACTCGAACAGAGTCTGGAGTCATAGTATCACTCAGAGCGACATTGAGCCACAGTAACCAATTCCACATCGTATTATACAGGGCCATGGCAGGGCAGTGGTCCCAGGGTGAAGAGGACTGTATAGGCTGCCCCTCCATGGCTCCATCATTATTTCCATATCCCATTTTCCTCCTATCTGGTCCCACAGGGGGACAGGGGTTAGCATTTGAAATGAAAGGCCAGTCTCACTGTAGAGATTACACTGGCCCATCTCCTTTAACTCTAGAGCAATGTGATTTAGCCCAGTCCCAGCGAAGCAGATACAGGGTGCAGGGGGGCCACAGTGTGGGCGCGGGGTGATGGAGCGGAGAGGACGACACCTCCGATCAGGGTCAAAGAGGTGTGGATTAACACCGGTTAAACCAGATGAGACCGTGACAACAACCTTTTCCACGTCATGTGTGTAGCTTTTCCTTTTGACATTCAAATGAATGTAGGAGTTAGCTAACTGTAGCAGTGAACTTTTGCGACTCATGTTTCACTGCTGTTCTGTTTAGAGGTAAATCAGATGCACATGTTGGGGTATCATGGCTGTGAGTGAAAGTGATCAACCAAAAGAGACAGAATACATTGTATTTTCTATTACCGTAACAGTTGAACATATTACCTGGAGAATGAGTACTTTAGGTCCTTATGCGAATAAAGGAAGAGACTGCTGCCCTTGCCTCACTACCATCAGCGGTGAGAATGGCTGTACAGGTTTAAATGTTCTCTAAATAAATCAGGAGAATATAAACCAATGCCTGCACTGACTAAAACTCAATTATGTAAATTATGCCTGTCAGTCAGTATATTTTTTACTTGGCATCACTTAAACACCATAACCCTTAATTTGACATTGACATGCATAACACACCAGTTGTCTCATACTGGAATTATCATAATTTGATGATCTTAATTAGTTTAATTTATATTCTAGAAATCCACTCCCCATCCCACGTGAAGTATGACAGCGTGAGGCTAGTCGTGCTTTGCATGAAAAATAGGATAATACAGACGAGCACAGACTTGGTAACCCTTGGTTTGCTATGTCGGAATGTCCCAAAGAGTCCCTGTGTCAATATTGTGCTAAACCAAACAAGATACGTATGCACATTTAACTCTAAGTCTCGCCCTCGGCATGCATTGGTGTCAATGGGAGATTTGCGTCCAAATTAGAGTTATGCATACCCATCTCTAAAATAGGATTAAGCCCAATGTGCGCATGTACAGTCACATGCAATGAATTCTGGATATTCTTCATCTGCAATTCAGCTCCAACTGGAGAGGTTTAACTTAAACTGATGCACTTTGTCAGAACATGTAGCTTTGTTGCAGCCCATTATTCCAGGTTATTTTAGTTTGATGCATGGCCATGAGGATCAGTAGTGCTACATACAGCACACACTTAGTTTGTGTCCCAAATAACACCCTATTCCCTGTCTAGTGCACTACGTTTGACCAGGACCCATAGCCTCAAATTCAGTTTTATTTACTCTACCTGGCAAAGGGAAGGGAGCATGGCAACGATTCTAATGGCTAGAGGACGCATGCAGTGACAAGACAACATGACATGCAATGATATTCCACTAAGTCCCCATTGCTGTCACATGGGCCTTTGTGAATAGTTTCTCACAATCTATCTTAAATACTAAGGAGAATTTATTGTTTTGAAGGCAACACTATATACAGTAGTTACAATACTGTAACTAACTACTGCATGTATAAAGTGCTTGCAATTAAGCAGGACTTGTCACGCCCTGACCTTAGTTATCTTTGTTTTCTTTATTATTTTGGTTAGGTCAGGGTGTGACAAGGGTGATATACTGTATGTGTTTTTGCCCTGTCTAGGGTTTTTGTATGTTTATGGGGTTCCGCAGTCTAGGTGTCTTTAAGTCTATGGTTGCCTCGATTGGTTCTCAATCAGAGGCAGCTATTTATCGTTGTCTCTGATTGGGGACCATATTTAGGTAACCATATGCCTTGGATAGTTTGTGGGTTATTGTCTATGTGTAGTTACCTGTGTCTGCACACGTTGGTCATAGCAGCACGTTCGATTTTTGTTGTTTTGGTTAGTTTGTTTAAGTGTTCTTTGTGTTTTTCCCTTCATTAAAATAAGCATGTATCACGCTGCGCCTTGGTCTCATCATTACGACGAACGTGACAGGACTTAGCACTCATTGCTCTCTTTTCTGTCTTGTAAAGTAGTTCCATACACCACACAAGGCAATTACTGTACATAATTACATAGATGTGGAGGCCTGATTAATAACCCGATAACATTATAAAAGTGAAAGAGAGATGTTAAAGGTAGCCTATGTTTAATCTTAAAATTGTGTGATAACGTTTTTAAGTATGGAGAAAGTTAACTCTAGTAATATATAATAATATTTAGTAATATTTAGCCTTTTGGGCATATTCTCTTATCGGCAGCCCATTATAACTCCATACTATTTCCTTAGAAATATGCTATTTATATTCGTAACCATTCAATAGACAGCATGGGATCAGGCCTAATGCATCCTGGGATTAGGCTAACTGGTGGCGCAATAGTGCCTGACCAAAGCCACCAAAGCCCAACTCGCAGACAAATAAATAAACAAATAAATATATAAATTATGCGTGGCCACACAGTTAATGATGAGCAGCAACATTGCCATGGTGCAATAGACTTTTCCACAGAGCAACTTCCAAGGCTTTCCACTCATTAGGCTGAGTCAACACTATAGGGAGGGAAAGAGAGATGGAGAGAGAGAGAGCTGGTGGGGAGGAGAGTGAAAAAGAGAGAGGGGCACCTCCAAGCTCCAGTTTCCTGACAGAGAGCCAATACAAAATTGGGAGGCAAACAAATAATTGGAATTCAGATCACAGAAGGGGAGGCTTTGTGAAACGAGGCGTTTTGCAGAGGCAGACTACTACAAATTCAATGCGCAACTCGTTGCAGACTTCTGCCCTTGTAGACTCTACTCTGCTATTGCAGCAATTTAGAGAGTTTGTCAATGGTGAATGTCTCAATGAAACAATCCCATCATCCTGCACCATTGTTCCTAAATTGTAACTACTTTCCCCAATTCAGTGAATTGATTGGAATTGGTTATTGCCAACTAAAAAAATTAAGGTTTGAACTCTTGAAGATCATTCTCTGTTGCTAAGAATTAAACTTAGAATAAGCATGCAGTAGTTTCTGCCTTCATAGCTCTCTCCCTACCAACCGTATTATTGCCTTGTCACTTCATATGACAAGTCAGGCAATGTGACCCTATGGTCTCTTCGCTTAAGACAGCTTGCATACAGTGCTATCCTCTGGTGTGTGTGTGTGTGTGTGTGTTTCTGTCTGTGTGTGTGTGTGTAGTTGCATGTGCTCCAAATTTAATATTAATGTCCTAAGTTGACATGAGTTCCAGATCTATCCCACTAAGGGCTCAACCCATTTTCCTTACTGCACGATTCTATTCAGGTCAGTGTTCACCATGATCGGGATTGTGGGTTCTGGGGTGAGGCCTCCCTGAGGGTGGACCAGGTGACTGCCACCTAATGGGGGATGATGAGAAAACTCAAACAAACACGAGAGCGTTGCATGCCGCATGAGGTCACAAGTTTCACCTTTCTGTTCTCTCAGTGACTGTTAGCTATACTGTGATCCTATGTGGCATCATTATGTACAGTAATTGCCTTGTGTGGTATATGGAACTACTTTGCATCACCGAACTGTCATTAGAGAGAGCAGACATGATTCCTTCATATACCTGTAGAGTAACGTCCTGTCCATGTGGCATACATTAACCAACCTTACGCTACAGAAACAGGAAATGGATTCCTGCCCTATGGCTCGGACAAGGCTTACTTACTTGTAATGTAATACATACACTATACAGTATATACAAAGTATGTGGACACCCTTCAAATGAGTGGATTCAGCTATTTCAGCCACACCCGTTGCTGACAGGTATATAAAATTGAGCACACAGCCATGCCATCTCCATAGACAAACATTGGCAGTAACATGGCCTTACTGAAGAGCTCAGTGACTTTCAACATGGCACCGTCATAGGATGCCACCTTTCCAACAAATGTCTGCCCTGTTTGAGCTGCCCCAGTCCACTGTAAGTGCTGTTGTTGTGAAGTGGAAATGTCTAGGAGCAACAACAGCTCAGGCGTGAAGTGGTAGGCCACACAAGCTCACAGAACAGGACTGCCGAATGCTGAAGCTGTACTCGTCTGTACTCGTTTGCAACACTCACTTTTTACGAGTTCCAAACTGCCACTGGAAGCAACGTCAGCACAATATCTTTTCGTCGGGAGCATCACGAAATGAGTGTCCATGGCTGAGCAGCCACACACAAGCCTAAGATAAATCATGTGCAATGCCAAGTGTCGGCTGGAGTGGTGTAAAGCTCGCTGCCATCAGACTCTGGAGTAGTGGAAACGTGTTCTCTGGAGTGATGAATCACGCTTCTCCATCTCATAGTCTGACAGACAAATAGGTGAGAACACAACCTGCCTGAATGCATAGTGCCAAATGTAAATTTTGGTGGAGGAAGAATAATGGTCTGTGGCTGTTTTTCATGGTTCGTGCTAGGCCCCTTAGTTCCAGTGAAGGAAAATCTTAACGCTACAGCTTACAATGACATTCTATGCGATTCTGTGCTTCCAACTTTGTGGCAAGAGTTTGGCAAAGACCATTTCCTGTTTCAGCATGAAATGGTTTGTCGAGATCAGTGTGGAAGAACTTGACTGACCTGCACAGAGCCCTGACCTCAACCTCATCAAACACCTTTGGGAGGAATTGGAATGCCGACTGCGAGCCAGGCCTAATCGCCCAACATCAGTGCCCGACCTCACTGATGCTTTTATGGCTGAATGGATGCAAGTCCCTGCAGCAATGTTCCAACCACTAGTGGAAAGCCTTCCCAGAAGAGTGGAAGCTATTATAGCAGCAAAGGGGGGACCAATCCCAATACCAGTGATTTTGGAATGAGATGTTTGATGAGAATGTGTCCACATACTTTTGGTCATGTAGTGTACATTTGACTGAGGGGAGGGACTCTGACTGGACTTCAAAGGTTGGGGAGGAAGGCTCCGCAGTCAGTCCAGTCTTTCTTCATCAGGCATCCTCTAGGACAGTGATCGCCAGGGCTAAACCATATCGGTCAACCTGGATTTTGATTGAAAGAAAGACCTGTCATAAACTGTATGTTTCCATGGTTATGAGATGACTAGATGGAACAGAGGACTTGCCTGCCTTGAATAGCAAGTCATTCACTTGCCTGCCTTGAATATCAATTCACTTGACTTTTTTTTATGGTAGACTAAACTTTTCTGTAAAGGAACTCTGGGTTCTATGAATAGGTTCTGATAATTTGTATCACCTGCCCTTCTGTTGAAATAATGAGGCTCTAATTCAACTATCAATATTTTAATTAGACAGCATATAGCCTACGTGGAGTATGCCCCAGGGTAATAGCCACTTTGGCTTACACAAATGATCCATAACAAAGTTGTACATTTTTTAACTGAGCCTATAATGCCATCATCAATATTCCATCTGACTTAATCATTGTTTCACACTGCAAGGCATACATTGAACCTCTTAAATGTAACTAAATGTAGTAGAAAATGTAATCTACATAATCACCTAAATTAATTATTTATCATGAGAGAGACATAAACAATAACCAGTAATGCTGCATACCCCAAGAACATTTAAAATCTCACCTTTCTGGTGAAAATGGTTATCTTCCCCATTATCCCCTGTGTATTTATACTTGTGTTCTCTGTTTGTCTGTTGCCAGTTCGTTTTGTTCGTAATACCTGCCAGTGTTTGTTTTCCTGCTCCTGCCTGTTTTCCTGCTCCTGTTTTCCAGTCCTTCCCGGTTTTGAACATTCTGCCTGCCCTGACTTTGTCTGCCGTTCTGGACCCTTTACACCCTTTCTGGATTACTGACCCCTACTTGCCCTGATCTGTCGTTTGCCTGCCACTGTGGTTGTAATAAACTCCTGATACTTCTACACCATCTGCATCTGGGTCTTACCTCAAACGTGATAGTACGAACGAACTGGTCATGACTGACCCAGCAGACTCGGACCAGCTCCGCAACGCCATCTCCTCCCAAGGAGCCACCATTGGTAGGCACGAGGAGTTGCTTCACAGTATTATGGAAGGGCTCCAGATGTTGGCCGAACACCATGACCCATGCGTTGAACAATTTGCTGGAGCAATTTCGCGACTTGTCTGTCAGGCAGCCTACCACGACGGGACCCTCCCAGCACCTCAGTAACTTGGGCATTAGCAGTGCCGCTACCCCGGTTTCCCGGGAACCCCGCCGACCTCCCTTGAACGCTTTGATGGAGAGACGGGAACCTGTCAGGCGTTTCTCACTCAGAGTTCCCTCGTCGTCGAGCTGCAGCTCTTCTCCTTTCCCTCTGACCGCTCTAAGATGGCGTACCTCATCATGCTGATGTCTGGGAGGGCTCTTGCCTGGGCTACGGACATTTGGGAACAACAATCGGTCGCATGCTTCGGCCCGGAGGAATTCGTGGCGGAGGTGAGAAAAGAGGCTCGGTTGTCTGGGAGAGAGGCTGCCTGGATGTTACCACAGCTTCGGCAGGACTCTCTGTGTGTAATGTCTGCTTCCAACTCACACACTCAAACACATAGATCTCCTGAATGCAGCCCACTTTCCAGCTCACACTCTCAAACAAATAGATCTCCTGAATGCAGCTCACTTTCCAGCTCACACTCTCAAACACATAGATCTCCTGAATGCAGCTCACTTTCCAGCTCACACTCTCAAACACATAGATCTCCTGAATGCAGCTCACTTTCCAGCTCACACTCTCAAACACATAGATCTCCTGAATGCAGCTCACTTTCCAGCTCACACTCTCAAACACATAGATCCCCTAAACGCAGCTCACTGTCCAGATCCCGATCACCTGTTCACACACCACTATGTCATTATCACACACTATTTAGTTCAGTTCTTTACACCCCATCATTGTGAGGTATTGTTTGTTTTGTGACACACTTCTATTTGGAGCTCTGTTTTTCCCGTTATTTAATCCTTCCGTATATGAGTTTATGCTTGCCTCACTAACGACGCCCTTTGCCTATTCCCTGCCTGTACTTTATCGGGGCGGCAGCGTAGCCTAGTGGTTAGAGCGTTGGACTAGTAACCGGAAGGTTGCGAGTTCAAACCCCCGAGCTCACAAGGTACAAATCTCTCGTTCTGCCCCTGAACAGGCAGTTAACCCACTGTTCCCAGGCCGTCATTGAAAATAAGAATGTGTTCTTAACTGACTTGCCTGGTTAAATAAAGGTAAAATAAAATATAATCAGATTTCCAGTTATCAACCTATTGCCTGATCTCCCGGACAACATTACTAGCCTTTTCCCTGCCTGTACTGTTGCCTTTTTGAACCCCATGTGTATGACCTTGTGCCTGCCCCTGCCCCTGGACCCAGCTACCTGCCTCCTCCTGTGGTCCTTTACAAATAAACACCTGCTGCGCCCTGTGCTTGAAACCAGCTCTTTGTCTCCCATCATGTTCATTACACTGTGTGGCAGACTATGCGGTGGATTTCTGCACGCTAGCAGCGGAGGGTGCCTGGAACCCGGAAGTGCTGTTCGACACGTTCCTGCACAAATTATCGGGGGAAGTAAAGGACGAGCTTGCAGCCTGGGAACTACCGACGGATCTCGAATCCCTCATCGCCTTAACCATCTGGATCGATGGACGGCTACGGGAACGTAGGAGGGAGAAGAGGTCTGATTGCAGTCCCAATCGCTTATTCAAGGATCTTACCTTGCATCTGAGGAACTCCGGAAGTCTCTGGCATTAACATCCCCGAGCCGATGCACCTAGGCTGTCTCCAGCCAAACGCGGTAATGCTGGGTGTTATGTGTCTACCTGTCCCTTCAAGAGAACTAGCTCATTTGCAGGAGTGAGTACTCTGGTGGGTTTTACGGATACTTTTTATTCTCCCCTTACTCTCCCCCCTCTCCATGCCAACCTGCTGTGGACCAGTCCAAGTTTCTCCAGGTACTCATCGACTCAGGGGCCAATGAACGCTTTGTGGACGTCACCCTGGCGTCCGAACTGGTTACCCCCACTCAATCCCTATTCATTCTCATGGATGTTAGTGCGCTGGACGGGTGCTCTATAGGCTGGATCACAGGCCGAGTATCGGGGAACCACAGCGAGATGATCCAATTCCTGTTAGTTAAGTCTACGCAGGTTACCATGGTATGGGATTCTCTTGGTTCCAGCAACACAATCCGTCTATTGACTGGTCTACTAGCGCCATCGTGGGCCGGAGCCCGTTCTGCCACGCTCATTGCCTGAAGTTAGCTCTGCCTGCCCTGGGACGTCTTCCTGGGACCTTGTAAATTGCCCCGGACCTCTCCACCATTCCCATGGAGTACCAGGACCTCCGGAATGGGTTCAGTAAGACCCAGGTCACTTCGCTTCCGCAGCACCGACCGGTATCCAAGAATGTCAAGCCAGATGCATTGGCACTCCGCTACAGCCGCGCAGCTACACCCCCGGAAGCCGATACCATTATCCCTCGCTACAAGATCATTAGGTCCTCTGCTGTTCGTCTTCTGTTGCCCGGTACCCTTTGTATACTGTACATATTACTTTTCACGTGTCTAGAATTAAACCCATGTCTCACAGGCCTTTGTCTCCTATTATTGACCCCTGCCTGCCCTGACCTGCCATTTGCCAGCCCATGTGGTTGTAATAAACTATTTTTACTTCTACACCGTCTGCATCTGGGTCTTACGTCAAATGTGATAATAAGCTGAAGTACACAGTACAAACATTAAATATTTCGGAAAATGTCAGACCTTTTGACTTTTTCCACATTTTGTTGCATTACAGCCATATTCTAAAATAGATTTTTAAAAATAAAAAAATTCTCATCAATCTACACACAATAACCCATAATGACAAAGCAACTTTTTTTGGGGGGGGAGCAAGTTTATAAACAAAAAATTAATTAATATCAGTTACAAAGAACGATATCTGCCTCCCATCGCAGTGAACGTCTCAGAGCTCTAGCTTGGCTTCCTGAATTCGTTGGGAACTCTCCTTTCATCTCATATTGTCTGTCTTTGACAAACAGCAAATATTTTTTGTTTAAAATCTACTATTTTAGATGACTTGCTATAAATCGATCTCTGAACATGCTACAGCAATGAAACCAATCTCTCTTGCTGCGTTATGTTAGGGTTCCAGGCATATGTTAGTGCCTGTGACATATGCAGGTCCTCAAAACAGGAGACTTTACATCTGAGGTTTTAAGAAACAGTTCTGTAATTGCAAGTAACCTTTTCAAAGTGCATATGTGACTTGTTTTTTATTTTAGATTTTTTTTTAACTATGCAAGTCAGTTAAGACAAATTCTTATTTACCACGATGGCCTAGGAACAGTGGGTTAACTGCTTTGTTCATGGGCAGAACGACAGATATTTATCTTGTCAGCTCAGGGATTCGATCTAGCAACCTTTCGGTTACTGGCCCAACGCTCTGCTCTAACCACTAGGCTACCTGCCCCAAAAGAAACACCATTCTGCACTAACTGTTATTTTAATTCAGACATTTGGAACACAAATAAATAATCATAACTTTTAAAACTATATAAATATTAAAATAAATACAAAAATAACTCATAAATATCAAAACGAAGTAACAAAGACAAATAGAAACAAATTGTAGTATATAAATACAAATAAAAAGATAATAAATTATTACCCTATTAACAAAAAACGCACAAATCCTATAACACACTTATAAAGAAGAGAACCTGATTATTACACTATTGCATTTCAAACAAGAAACACACAATCTAAATTGCACAACTAATTGCATTAGTACTGTACAAAGTTAGCGGTGGGCTAGATTCCACCGCTCCCCCTACCTCAGGCTTCCAGTGGGGAGACCTGAGGTCAACCTACCCCCGCTCCCTCCCCATCTCATACTTCTGAGTGGGAGACCTTCCCAAGCAGTAGCCTGCCTAGCTCAAAAACTAGAATCAGGGCGTCCACTCCTACAAGGTTTATTGACCCACAGTCCCACACGGTGACATGATATCATTGACGTGACGTGCAAATGAGGGATAGAAAACCGATCGTGCAAATGTCACAACTGAGATAAAAAATAATTGTGCATGCCACCCCAAGCAAGATGCCGCCCTGGGCGGCTGCCCATGTCGTCTATGCCTAAATCTGCCATTGCTCGTTGCAGGAAACTAGGCATATCAATCAATAGTCATGTGAGAGTAAACTTTTTAAAATTTTTAATAAAAAATAAATACATTTGGGGCAGAAATGCATTTGGGAACATGTGAACTTTCATACCATCAGTAAATATTAATAAAATTGTAAATTACAAGTTTAGTTGGTCGAGCCACAAAAAAGAGAGCAACCTTCCCACTAGCCATCATTGGCTGAGATAATGAGTGGGCTGGATATGCTGAGAGATGAGTTCGGATTGGTATGTAGCACCCTTCTGTCTGTTTGAGCTGGTCAGTATGTCTAGGTAATCCTGTCAAACGCTGCTTTAAAAAAATATATTGCGTAGTAGAACTGGATAAGTGTTGCTCTCCACTTTCTGGAGGACCGAGTTTTGAAATTAGAGTATGATAGCTAAAACGATGGAGAAGATACCTGATTACATCTTCAAACTAAGGGCAACCATGGCATCCGTGACAGAGAGGGAGAAGCGTCCATCCAGCAAGATAGTCTAGCTAGCTACATTTTCAGATATTACCCGTTTATAATTGTCAGAAAGTCATTTTCATTTCAAGTTAAAGTATACTAACTTTACGTGTATGATCTTATTATTCGTATATCAGAGCCATGTGCTTTGCTAGTTATTGCCTAATGTTAGCTAGCTAACATTGAACCTGGTCGGTTAGCTACCTGCAGATTCATGCAGGGTAGTAACGTTATGAGTTGGGAATATGGTTAATTGTTTAGCTAACTAGCTAGCTACATGTCTTAACTAAAGACTCCACTACGTACTATCCATTTCAATAGAATGTTCATGATGTCACTGCAACAGCTGTTGATATACATAGCTGGTAAATTCGCTCTGGCTATTTACTCTGATATCAGAGCACTCTCGTGTGAGTGTGCCAGAGCGGAGAATAACTGAAACATTTAAGAACACTCAACACCCGTTGAATATGGCCAGAGTGAGTAAACGTTGGCACAGTTGCAATCACCAACGCTCTGGATAACATAAAAACAGCCTAACCAGCTCTGCTAGGGTAAGTAAAATGGTGAGTGAGCTGTTGATTTGTGTCTGGAAGTGGCTAGCAAGCTAGCCAAAGTTAGACAGTTATCTTAGGTGCTTGACTGGTGTTGTTAGGACAGAACGATCAGATCAACCCTTAAGAGGCTGTTGTTGGTGTTTCCTTTATTTTGGCAGTTTCCTGTATGTGCTTGTGAAAAAACTTAATCCACAGTACTTTTTTTTAGAAACTATTGATCCTCTGTGGCTAAATTATGTTCTCTGGTGTATTTTGAAGATTAAGAGCGGGCTCCTGTGGTTGGATTAAAAAAAAATCCCATTTAATTAAACCACTGCGTTAATCCAGCCTTGCTTGAAAGTGTCTAATAATCCCCAAAAGTCTAAATATATCATTTTCGATAAATGTTTTTAAAAGATGTCTAAATGTAATGGATATATGAACATATATTCTGTATTTGACTGAAGGGCAAATGTAAGTCATTGGTATAGTATCAGTGGCACAGAACATTTGTTATTCTGAATCATTATTTTACACTTTTGCTGCAAAATGCCTCTGCCTCAGCAGCAATTTGTATTCATATGAATGTGTAAAATGTTATGTAGTAATGTTGCCGTAATTGCTGTTCTACATGTGCAGAATTCTATTTAGCGACTTTAAAGTGGTGCCACCACTAAGAATAACCAATGTCATATTTTTTTATGTAATTATATATATATATATATAATAATGTACATCTAACTACTTCAAAACGACCAAAATGTATTTCCAACCCTGCAACACGCATGAACCAACCATTCTCCAAGTCAGTATCCCACAATGTGATTAGCCTTCTCCTGGCGAAGAAACATAGTGTCACGTGCTCTCTCTCCGGCCTCTAGGTCACCAGGCTGCTCGTTAGGTCGCACACCTGTCACCAGAGTTACACGCATAATGACACTCACCTGGACTCCATCACCTCATTGATTACCTGCCCTTTCTTCATGTCACTCCCTTTGGTTTCTTCCCCAGTCATCATTGTTGCGGTTTCATGTCGGTGCGCTGTTTGTGTTTCTTGTGTTGTTCAGTTATTTATTAATTAAAGGTATTCACTCCCTGAACTTACTTCCCGACTCTCACCGTACCTTGTTACACATAACTACCTTTACATTCCCGTATAACATTTCTGCAGCATGTTGCAGATCAGCTTCACGTAAAATGCCAGCCTTATTTTGCCCCTGACGTCACGCCCTGACTTTAGAGAGCCGTTTTATTTCTCTATTTGGTTAGGTCAGGGTGTGATGTGGGGTGGGCATTCTGTGTTTTGTTTTCTATGTTTTGGCCGGGTATGGTGGTTGTAAATTTAGTTTTTGTGCCTAGGCCCACACACGGTTGAATTTGCCTGCACTGTAGCTATTCCCATGCTGGAGCTGTGACTAAAAACTATTGGATGTGCTTGGTTTTGGTGCATGAAGTAGTGGATTTGTCAGATCCTCTTTCATAATTCGTAATTCACCCTAAGAATTTCACAATTATCCCACAAAACCACAATCATTCCCTAAACTGGGTTTGATTGTATTCGATTTTTCACGGAACAGGTGGGACGAAAACATTTCTCAAAGCAATTATGGGAGTGTTGAGTGAACATGTCTAGTTATTCATAAACCAAATGATAATTCTAGTAAGCACTGCAGGGATGTCAGGTAGAAGGCACAAAATCTGTGAGTAATGCAAATGATCCAGGCTTCAGGATAATTTTTTTATACGACGTTTACTCATTCTATTATTACCATTGATCATTGGGATTCCAAAGAAGTAAAAAATTAAGACACTGTTTTTTTTCTCAACCAATCAATTATTGGATGTAAATGACTCTTTCTTCCGTAATTCTGTCGGCAACTGAATTCCCTCCACATTGAACATAAAAAAGCATTCAAATCAATGTCATATCATACAGAAGTTCAATGGAATGATTAATAATTCATGAAATTAAACAAATGAGTTGTTGCGGTGAGTCATTAGCCACATTAGTGGGCTGACCATATAATGCCTCCTAATACCCCTGCAGGATGCCCATCACACCACGGACAATGTCATCATGTAAGCAACCGTGAGAATTGTTGTGATAACAAGCGCAAGTCAACAGTTTCCAGCTGTCTCTGTCACATCTGTGTGTGTGTGTGTGTGTGAGGGGGGGGGGGGTTAAGGTTAGGGTTAGAGTTTATGAAAAATAAAAATAAATTATGGTTCTCAATTTTATATCCCCACAAGGATAGTAAAAAAAATGCTTTGTGTGTGCACGTGCGTTTGTGTACTCGTGTGTCTCCGGGTGGATGGTGGATTAAATTAAACCTGGTAGAGTGTAATTGGGGGCCATTTCTGATTCATCACATCTCTCATCACCCTCTACCCCTGCAGCTTGTTTGCCATTATTCTCTCGCTTCAGACGGGCCTGCACATGTACTGGCTTAAGCAGGGGGACACGTCTGGCACTGCAGGATTTGAGTCCCTGGCGGCGTAGTGGGTTACTGATGGTAGGCTTTGTTACTTTGGTCCCAGCTCTCTGCAGGTCATTCACTGGGTCCCCCCGTGTGGTTCTGGGATTTTTGCTCACCGCTCTTGTGATCATTTTGACCCCACGGGGTGTGATCTTGCGTGGAGCCCCAGATCGAGGGAGATTATCAGTGGTCTTGTATGTCTTCCATTTCCTACTAATTGCTCCCAAAGTTGATTTCTTCAAACCAAGCTGCTTACCTATTGCAGATTCAGTCTTCCCAGCCTGGTGCAGGTCTACATTTTTGTTTCTGGTGTCCTTTGACAGCTCTTTGGTCTTGGCCATATTGGAGTTTGGAGTGTGACTGTTGTGGACAGGTGTCTTTTATACTGATAACAAGTTCAAACAGGTGCCATTAATACAGGTAACGAGTGGAGGACAGAGGAGCCAGCTTACAAAAGCCGTAAAAACGGACAATGATTCGTTACACAAAATCACAGCCTAAAATGCACAGTTAATATTGAAGACGGACTGGAGTGAGCACACTTACAAACAATGTTGAAGCAAAACTGATTGCAATTCCTGTTCAAATGGCAAAATCAGCACTACCGTGGTGTAGGGATTAACTGTCCTATAAAAATCGCCTTTTATACTTTTGAAATAGCAAGAAATATTGTTTTTACAGCTTTTGTATATAATTTGGAATTCCTCACAGTGCCACTTTAATTATGTTAAGTTTCTAACAGTAGGGAAATTGACATACAGTTGAAGTCGGAAGTTTACATACACCTTAACCAAATACATTTTATACTCAGTTTTTCACAATGCCTGACATTTATTACTAGTAGAAATTCCCTGTCTTAGGATCCCCACTTAATTTTAAGAATTTGAAATGTCAGAATAATAGTATAGAGAATGATTAATTTCAGCTTTTCTATCTTTCATCACACTCCCAGTGGGTCCGAAGTTTACATACACTCAATTAGTATTTGGTAGCATTGCCTTTAAATTGTTTATCTTGGGTAAAACGTTTTGGGTAGCCTTCCACAAGCTTCCCACAATAAATTGGGTAAATTTTGGCCCATCCCTCCTGACAGAGTCAGATTTGTAGGCCTCTTTGCTCGCACACGCTTTTTCAGTTCTGCCCATAATAGTTCTACAGGATTGAGGTCAAGGCTTTGTGATGGCCACTCCAATACCTTGACTTTGTTGTCCTTAAGCCATTTTGCCACAACTTTGGAAGTTTGCTTGGGGTCATTGTCCACTTAGAAGACGCATTTGCGACCAAGCTTTAACTTCCTGATTGATGTCTTGAGATGTTGCTTCAATATATCCACATAATTTTCCTGTCTCATGATGTTATCTATTTTGTGATGTGCACCAGTCCCTCCTGCAGCAAAGCACCCCCACAAAATGATGCTGCCACCCCCATGCTTCACAGTTGAGATGGTGTTCTTCGGCTTGCAAGCCTCCCCCTTTTTCCTCCAAACAAAACGATGGTCATTATGGCCAAACGGTTCTATTATTGTTTCATCAGACCAGAGGATATTTCTCCAGAAAGTATGATTTTAGTCCCCTTGTGCAGTTGCAAACCGTAGTCTGGATTTTTTTATGGCGGTGTTGGAGCAGTGGCTTCTTCCTTGCTGAGCGGACATTCAGGTTATGTCGATATAGGACTCGTTTTACTGTGGATATAGATACTTTTGTACCTGTTTCCTCAAGCATCTTCACAATATCCTTTGCTGTTGTTCTGGGAATGATTTGCACTTTTTGCTCCAAAGTACGTTCATCTCTAGGAGCCAGAACGCGTCTCATTCCTTAGCGGTATGACCTCTCTGTGGACCCATGGTGTTTATACCCACTGGTATTGTGATACAGTGAATTCTATGTGAAATAAACTGTCTGTAAACAATTGTTGGAAAAATGACTTGCGTCATGCACAAAGTAGATGTTCTATCCAACTTGGCAAAACCATAGTTTGCTAACAAGAAATTTGTGGAGTGGTTGAAAACAAGCTTTAATGACTCCAACCTAAGTGTGTGTAAACTTCTGAGATCAACTGTATCATTAAGGGCACTGCAGTTCTGTGTGCGATATGTTCAAATATGCTAAAACTTGAGCACACTTACATTTCACAACTGTCAACAACAGCTACCAATAGTTGTTTACATGGTAGTTAGGTATTATCGCCCAAACATAGTATTGTGTGTAATGTATGGTGGTGATTATTGCTTTGCTGTCCAAGATAAAGATGTAGTTTCTTCTGGAGAAAAAGCATGCTAAATCACTATTCTCAACTGAATGTCTAGCAAGGGAGCAAGGTTGAGTAAATGTAAAAGATTGCTAAAAGAGTTGTCCTTATATACTGTAGAGAAGACTGTCAATATAATCGAACATACGTCTTTGTCAAGACTGTCCAAATGGTGTTTTAGCTCCATCCCTCCACCACTCTTGGCCGGTAGAATTCAAGGAGCTTGGAAAGATGACTGTCCAGGGCTTCATGAAATCTATTATTTAGGTCCACAGACTCATACACTCCAGAGCAACCTGTTTGAAGAGCATAACACACCAGGGAAGGAATTTTAGGGACAAGGCCACTTTTTATTTGATTTTTTATTTATTTATTTTTGTACCTTTATTTAACTAGGCAAGTCAGTTAAGAACAAACTCTTATTTTCAATGACGGCCTAGGAAGAGTGGGTTGCCTGCCTGTTCAGGGGCAGAACGACAGATTTGTACCTTGTCAGCTCGGGGGTTTGAACTTGCAATGTTCCGGTTACTAGTCCAACGCTCTAACCACTAGGCTACCCTGCCGCCCCACTTTGCCTCAAGGGGGTGCCTAATCTGCCAGAGCACCAAAACAATCATCCAGGGCACCAAGGACATCAAGCAAAATAGCCAATTACATTGCTACAAAACTCAAAAAACACTTGTTAAAAACCCTATAAGCATTTAATGTAGGAAAGTGATTAAAATGATCCGTTGCCAATTTCATACCAAAGGGTTACCATGGTAATGGAGCTACAGTACTTATACTGATTTGGGGGAAATATATCTTGATTTTGCAGTTTAAACTGAAACTACCACCGAAAAACCCAGAAGCGTGTGATTAAAATATACATAACTATGACAGCCTGTGACTGCCACTGCGCTCATTGTTAAATAAAGTTAAGGGATTCAGAGTCAAGCTATGAAACTAAACGGCAGAAATACTTTGAAAACAACAATGGTTAATAGCCATAAATGTGAGTGAAACGATTACACTGTATAGAGCTCTGCATTTGTGACGTATAAACAGTCAGAGTTTTTACACCCAGCCTAAGAGCACTACAGATAAAAGGAATACATTTCTTGAAAGCGTATTACATTAACTTTTGTAGTTCCTTGTGTCCTCTAATAACCTTCATCTCAAAATGCACAAAGGTCTGAAGGGAGACAAGCTCCTGAAGTATGAGAAACTGTGTATATTATCGATTTCAACAAACACAGAAAATCTTATTGGACTTTGTGCAGATTTTAGATAAACACTTGTCTGTCTGTGGACAGTGCTGGCCATCTAGATTTGATGTCAATCACACAGAGCTCATCTTCCACAATTTCCTTTCTTCAAAAATAAAAAATGGTTTCCACTACAATACGTACAAAATAATTAAGAAGTTCAAACCCACACAACAGTACATGTGCACCAGAGGCAGTTGCACAGACCACTGATTTGACTTAAAAGTTAAATGAACACATAAATCTTAGCCGATTTAACTTAATTTTGTAAGTTAAGTTAATGTACAGATTTGTAGTTATCCTGACTTTACATTTAAAGTCAAGACAACTGTTGTCTTCATTTAGTTCATTTGACTTATTGGATCTAATTCGAAAGTTGAGGGAACACATAGTTCATTCCTGATTCAACTTGATTTTATAAGTTAAGACAATGTTATGACTTGTAGTTAATATAACATTACATTTTTTGTTAACACAACTGGTATCTTGTTTTAGTATATTTTACTTATTAGTTCTGATTTGAAAGTTGACTGAGAAAATTGTTCTTTGCTAACTGAACTAGATTTTTTTTGAATAGCTTTTGTTGAGTTGAAGTCAACTTAACACATTTTGCAAATTTAGTTGACTTGAATAGATTAAAGAAGTTATTTTGACTTAACGTTTTTTAGTGTGATCATGTCTTAAAATAATGATAGTCTGACATTTCTCTTTGCTTATTTGAGCTCTTCTTGCCATAATATGGACTTGGTCTTCTGTTACCAAATAGGGCTACCCCACCCCCTTCTCACAACACAACTGATTGGCTCATTAAGAAGGAAAGAAATTCCACAAATTTACTTTTAACAATGCACACATGTTAATTAATTGAAAAGCATTCCAGGTGATTAATCCGGTTGAGGGAATGCCAAGAGTGTGCAAAGTTGTCATGAAGGCAAAGGGTGAAAATCTAAAATAAATCTAAAGAATCTAAAATCTAAAATCTATTTAGATTTGTTTAACACTTTTTTGGTTGCTACATGATTCCATATGTGTTATTTCATAGTTTTTATGTCTTCGCTATTATTCTACATTTCAGAAAATAGTAAAAATAATGAAAAACCTTTGACTGGTAGTGTATGTGAGTATATTACACACGCACGCACGCACGCACCCACGCATGCACAGGGAAACAGTAAGACTTGTTCGTCCAGATATTTGATTGAATTCTGTGGCCTAAAAAAACATTGCTTTGAATGCTCTAGTTTCTGCAGCTGTTCTTTTGAGTAGTACACTGCAGACATTATGTTCCAAGCATCACTTTTTGAACAGCATGTCAAATCACATAGAGGTAAATCTAAAGTTGAAATAAATTAAAGGATGGTTTGTTTATCTTCCATACGTCCAGATGGGAGATAAAAAATCACAAGTGCATATGGAGAGATGTGAGGAGACAGTTGTGAGACATGGGCTGGCGTCTCATGCTCAGCAGTATCATTGTTGATGTGTGCTGTTATCAGCCATGGAAAGAGAAAAACATTATTTTCAGCTTACGACCTAGGGCTGGTGGTGTTACACAGTGATAGTGGTTTGTATTAATTTACCTAATGTTGGCTAAACCTTGTCTGATTAAAATTAAATAGTGATGTTTATTGTTATACAACATTGGCATGAGTTTTATAGATTTGTACTTTCGTTCATGGATTTAATCTTTGATTGGCCTATATTAACTTGTCTGTAGGAATATAACCAATAAGGACTTTCAACTATGCTGATATACACAGCACTGACTGACTTCATGACCTGAAATCAATCAATCAAATAAATTTATAAAGCCTTTCTTACATCAGCTGATGTCACAAAGTGCTGTACAGAAACACAGCCTAAAACTCCAAACAGCAAGCAATGCAGGTGTAAAAGCACGGTGCCTAGGAAGGCCATAACCTAGGAAGAAACCTAGAGAGGAACCAGGCTATGAGGGGTGGCCAGTCCTCTTCTGGCTGTGCCGGGTGGATATTATAACAGAACATGGCTAAGATGTTCAAATATTCATAGATGACCAGCAGGGTCAAATAATAATAATCACAGTGGTTGTCGAGGGTGCAACAGGTCAGCACCTCAGGAGTAAATGTCAGTTGGCTTTTCATAGCCAATCATTCAGAGAATCTCTCCCGCTCCTGCTGTCTATAGAGAGTTGAAAACAGCAGGTCTGGGACAGGTAGCACGTCCAGTGAACAGGTCAGGGTTCCATAGCCGCAGGCAGAACAGTTGACTGGGGACAGCAAGGAGTCATCAGGCCAGGTAGTCCTGAGGCATGGTCCTAGGGCTCAGGTCCTCTGAGTGAGAGAGAGAGATAGCAAGAAAGAGAGAATTAGAGAGAGCATTCTTAAATTCACACAGGACACCGGATAAGAAATGAGAAATAGTTACCCTAGCCCCCCGACACAAATTACTGCAGCATCAATATTGGAGGCTGAGACAGGAGGGGTCGGGAGACACTGTGGCCCCGTCCGACGATATCCCCCGACAGGGCCAAACAGGCAGGATATAACCCCATCCACTTTGGAGGCCATCCACTTCCTTATGTCTGAAACACAGGCTTCCAGCGAGGGCAATTTTGGGGCTTCAACATGTTTCATCGAAATGTACAGCTGTGTGTCATCCGCATAGCAGTGAAAGTTAACATTATGTTTCCGAATGACATCACCAAGAGGTAAAATATATAGTGAAACAATAGTGGTCCTAAAACTGAGCCTTGAGGAACACCGACATTTACAGTTGATTTGTCAGAGGACAAACCATCCACAGAGACAAACTGATATCTGTCCAACAGATAATATCTAATCCGACCAGAACTTGTCTGTGTAGACCAATTTGGGTTTCCAATCTCTCCAAAAGAATGTGGTGATCGATGGCATCAAAAGCAGCACTAAGGTCTAGGAGCTCGAGGACAGATGCAGAGTCTCGGTCTGACGCCATTAAAAGGTAATTTACCACCTTCACAAGTGCAGTCTCAGTGCTATGATGGGGTCTAAAGCCAGACTGAAGAGTTTCGTATACGTTGTTTGTCTTCAGGAAGGCAGTGAGTTGCTGCGCAACATCTTTTTCAAAACATTTTGAGAGGAATGGGAGATTCGATATAGGCCGATAGTTTATATTTTATACGTCAAGGTTTGGCTTTTTCAAGAGCGGCTTTATTAATGCCACTTTTAGTGAGTTTGGTACACATCCGGTGGATAGAGAGCCGTTTATTATGTTCAACATAGGAGGGCCAAGCACAGGAAGCAGCTCTTTCAGTAGTTTAGTTGGAATAGGGTCCAGTCTGCAGCTTGAAGGTACTGCTCTGTTCTAATCTGAGTTGTAGGTCAACCTCTTGCACGTTTCTTGGGTCTCTCTGCATCTCTCTCTCACTCTCTGAATAGAGGGAATGTGTTGTCTCAGAAGGAATTGCTCTGTCCTCTTCCTCTACTGTTGTGACAAAACAGACCAATACCTTCAGGGTTGGGCCCCAGGCGACACAGCAACACTCTCTCCTATTTGACTAAAGACAGGTCAATATAAACAACCCATAGAGGCGGCGTTGCAGTTTGCATGACCACATCACTCCATCAACGATCCACTCACACTACATCTGCCAAGGAAGGTATATTTGATGTGCTGATTGCCAACAACACAACTTTCTCAAAAAATTCTTAGGTAAAGTAACAAAATATTATGTTGTACCATTTTGGTGGAATGGCCCTTTAAGAAACCCCCAAAATATTTGAGGGGTAGTTTCTCTTGGGAATTTGGGAATGTTAATTATAAGCCAACACTAAATCCTGGACTTTGACAACAAAGCCTTTTCACATTAAGCATGTGTCACGCCCTGGCCATAGAGAGTCTTTTATTCTCTATTTTGGTTAGGCCAAGGTGTGACTAGGGTGGGCATTCTATGTTCATTTTCTATGTTTTGGATTTCTTTGTTGTTTGGCCTGGTGTGGTTCTCAATCAGAGGCAGCTGTCTATCGTTGTCTCTGATTGAGAACCATACTTAGGTAGCGTTTTTCCACTGGGTTGTTGTGCGTAGTTAATTTCTGTTTAGTGTGTTTTGCACCTGACGGTGCTGTTGCGGTTGTTCTTTTGTTGCTTGTTGTATAGTGTTCAGCTTTACCATTAAAATGACAAACACGTACCATGCTGCGCTCACCTTCTTCCACCAATGGCCGTTACAGCATGAGTGACAATACATGAGCAGCTGTGTGATTGTATCTGTGTCAGTTGCTGTATTTTATGTTAAAAAATAAATTTAAAAATAAACAGTTATTCAAAGCCCCATGGGGATTGATGACCTAGCAATAGAGATTGCGTGGGTGAACATAACTATTGCTAAGCTTAAACAAAACATTTTTGGTGTTGGGCTTTGTGCAGCATGTGTAAATGTTGGTCCAATCCTCCAGGTGCATGTGCCTAATGCATCAGTGTGACTGCCGGGAGGTGGACAGGGGGCTGCATCTGTTAACAACTATGAAGCTGTTCTTGCTCTCAGCTGCCTAAAAACACAATTCTCTTCTCCCCACCCGCTTTTAATAAAAAATGACTCTGTTATTCCGTCTGTACTCTGTTCTCTAAGTTTCTGCTCTAAAAGTTTCTGCTCTAAAAGTCCGTTTGTACTTTGTTGTTGATGATCCCTAGGAGAATCCACAGGAGGCCCCATGGACCTCAGTGGGAACAGAACAACTGGCGCTGGATGCATTAGCTGCTGAGGCACATGGGAATACGGATGCCAGGCTGTTTGGCTGACACGCCTAAACAGAACTGAGATTCCCCAGTGTGTTGTTGCACTGTCTGGGTACTGATTCAACAGACTGTAGATATCTCTAAAGTCACAATTCTACTACTGGATGTTCAATCCGACATTACAGCTGACCAAGGAATGCCATGCTCAGGGAGTGGTGAAGGATCATTATTTTCAATTGAAAGCATCTCTCCCAGTCATTGTCTATTGACTTACGCCTACCTTAAATTGTGTTGTCTTGTGCAGTTTTTGTTACTCAACAAAACAACTATGACCTCTAATGAGGTCACAGAACCATCATGCTCAAGTGAATAAACAGTACAGAATGATGTTGGATGGCATCATGAAATGGAACTTACTGATGCGTAATGTAAATAAAAATCGAATCCCATGAAACTTGTACTTTTGTGAAACAAAAAATGTTATCCCTGGAAACCTACTTTGGTGGCCATACTGTAGCCTCATTGGGGTTAGTGTGGTAAATACTGTACAGTATGTATACTGAACAAAAATATAAACGCAACATGCAACAATTTCATCGATTTTACTGAGCTACAGTTCATATGATTAAATCAGTCAACTGAAATAAATAAATTAGGCCCTAATCTACGGATTTCAGATAACTGGAAATACAGATACGCATCTGTTGGTCACAGATAACAAAAACAAAAAAAATGTGCCTCACAATGTGCCTCAGGATCTCATCACGCTATTTTTGCATGCTCCCTCAAAACATCTGTGGCATTGTGTTGTGTGACAAAACTGCACATTTTAAATTGGCCTTTTATTGTCCCCAGGTCCTCCTGTGTAATGATCATGCTGTTTAATCATATTCTTGATATGCCACACCTGACAGGTGGATGGATTATCTTGGCAAAGGAGAAATGCTCACTAACAGGGATGTAATCATATTTGTGCACACAATTTGAGAGAAATAAGCTTTTTGTGCATATGGAATATTTCTGGAATCTTTTATTTCTGCTCATGAAACATGGGATCAACACTGTTGCGTTCATGTTTTTGTTCACTTTATGTGTGATGTGCAGCACACACCATCTTAATTAATTAGCATGAGGCAGCACAGATTCTATGCTGCCATGTCCCTCATCAAATGTCTGTCCTATCAGAGGCACTCTAGCTTGACACTATGCATCTGGGGTTGATCATAGGACAGCTAGACCTATACAGCACAGGGACCTTGGCAACGCTCTCCGACTGGCATTTCCCACAAGACTGTGCTAGAGGGACACATCTCCTGTACTTCGCTCTTTCTAGACATAGACCGACTATAAGCACACTCCACTGCGTCTTTATTTGGACAGTGAATAGCACCTTTTAATTTGGCTCTATACACCAGCATTTTGGATTTGAGATGAATGGTTTTATATGAGGCGGTCATTTTAGTATAATTTAAACGATAAGAAATTATCTTAAAATTGCATGGGAATACACAATGCAGATAATGGTCCTGCTTATGATCTCTAGGGGGAAATGTAGTTCAATCGATCACAGTCATGGATACCAGAAGGCGCTTACCTTACTGCTGTCCCCCACCCACTCAATGTACCTCTCCTGCCCACTTCAGGTGCCACCAGTCATCTCTGGACTTCTAGTCCCACTTCTCATCAATGTGATGGGCTCGTTGCAGTGATGTATAACAGCGTGGTCATAGACGTCGAACAATCTGTTAACAGCTCACTGTTATTTCTCGCTCGTTGCCGATAAAGTGCATGGGTTTGATGCTCTCCTGAACCGTTGGACCAACTGCCCCCCCTTATTCACCCAGTGCCAAGCGGGCACACGCATACCAGATGGAAGAAGCCGGGTAGGTGTGGGAGTACTAGAGAGCGAGGGGGGTATTGGTGGCGTATTAGGCGTATTTTTTAACAATGTGATATTCTGCATGAAATAATTGAAAGAAAAAAGTGATTATTTATTAGCATTTAGGCATATGTCATGTGAATTAGGCCACATGTGAAATCATTGTCAAAAGCGCAAGAGATACCTTTGCATGTAGGTCTAGATTATTTATGGGTTGATCAAATAAAAATATCTCCAAAGCAATTGCCTGTCTATGGTGCAGGACACCTGCTGGTGTCTTAACTGGTTAGGACAGCTCATGTGGTGTCCTAAATGTATGTAGACTATGTGTGACTCTTATGGTTAAAGAGTCATGTTTTTATTTTTTTACCCATAAGAATACAAGTAAATTGTCTCTATGCTCAGCACTTATGACCAATCGTCTACTCTGAGACGCTTTGTGGATAAGGGCCCAGCTCTCAGACTGTGAAGGAAGAGGTCGTTGCCCTCATCCGTGAGATGCACGCCATCCCTACGGTACCGCCAAGGGACCCAGTGCTTTATGACAGAGAGGCTGATTGTGGGCATGGGCCTGTCACAGAGAATTGCAAACACCAGCTGGTTGACAGAGCACTGGGCCATCTCTATGTGCTTGATGTCCTCCTCCGACTGGAATATCCAACTCCTCCACTCTTTGATGTCAGAGTATACTACCTTTGTCCTAGGGAACATTCGGATGGCTACCTTCAAATCAGCTCGCATCTGATGCACCAGGGCTGTCCCATTTGTGTGTCCCAAGTCGTTACCACCGAGGTGGATGACTATGATATATTCACACCTCGCCTAAGCAAACCTTTCCATTGAGAACAGCTCATCCACCTCGGTGGTAACGACTTGGGACACACAAATGGGACAAATGGGATTCTCCTTTAGTAATACAATTGTAGGCCAAGGTTGGTACAGAGTACAGTATATGATAGCTCTCCCCAGGTTCTGAAAGGTGTCTAAGACATCCTGCAACTTATATAGCCTCCCCATTGACATTTCACAACAAATAAGTCTAAGCATCTTCTGACAGGTGGTGGATTCAATCAGGCCTACAGTCGCATTGTATTCTCAGAACCTCAGACAGTCAAGGTGGGACCCAGACAGGAGGAGTATGAGCGTAGGCTGTTTCTGACTTCTGATAGTGTCTGCGGGGAATATCACTCAAAACAGGTTTTAACACACAGAGGTCTCCTGAGAAGAGACCTTACAGTTTATCAATGATTTAAAAGGTATGAGGACTAGGTTTAACCTCTTCAGCTTCCACAATAATGTGATTTGTACCGCATACAATTAACGTATTGGATTATTCAGACACCACCCCTTTACTTGGCTCATCGCACTCTAGCGATTCCTTGTGGCGGACCGGGCACCTGCAGGCTGATCAAAAAGAGGATAGTCTAAGTTTCAAACAGTGCAAAAGTTGTTGTAACAGAACCAGTTACAACCGAAGTATCTGATCATCAAGGAATTTGAGAAAAAGCCATTTATCTTCATTTGGGAAACTATAACTTTCCAATGTATTCTATTTCATTCCATGATATTGTGGTTACAAGATATATACATTTTTACTGTGATTATGGCATGGAAATATAAGAGAATCTGCTAGGCTAAATTAACAAACTGAGCTTGCATAGCTCAAAACAAAGCCTGGCCAAACTCATGTTTCTAAAAGTGAATTCAAAATGCACTGTAGCCTAATAAGGATTTTTTTGTTTCATTAATATTTAATTCTATGTAATCCTTTGTATTTATTTCATTTTATACAGCCTAATGCTAAATTTATAGGCATGCTGTTGAAGTGGTGTTGTTGAAATTCTGAATGCTCCTGCCATACTGTAGCGTGTCACAATTGCTTCACAAATGATTTCTTAAATGGAAAGCTATAGCCTTGAAATAACAATAATAACAGCCTAAATAATGTATTTATGTTCCTTCTTGGGCGACCTTGCTTGCTAGTATGTTGTTTAACAACCTGTTTAACATCAATTGAAAGTGACAGAATCACAAATGACTTCCCAAGCAAAGTACATTGTTTTGTCTCCTTGGTTATAGAATGTTGTAGCACTACCTCTGAATTTCATAGAGACAAACCAAATATATCCCATATGCAATGAAGTTTGTTACAGCTTGTTTCTAGCATAAAGCATTCCGGACCAAAGTGTCATTATAGATCACTTTTTATAATCAGGTCCATAAAAAAAAATCTTAAGCTAACAAGGGTAGGCCTATGCCTTTAGACATATTTTCTTTAACACATAGCCACAATATCTTCACATAATAGCTCAATTCACACTAAGCCCTTCACTGACACTGAGATATTTAAGGAAATGGCTGGCATGGATAGTAGACTATAATTTCGTAGGCCTACCTCTGATTTCTTGAATAGCAAGAAATAGGCTCCAACACAAAGCCCTCGTTAGTAGCCTGAAGTCAAATTAAAATGAAGACTAGTTTAAATAAAATAGGCCTGCTTGAATTAGCCTAATTGCAGCACCCATGCTCTGTCCATTTCCGCGGCTGCCATTTCATAGTAATGTAAGTTATTTAAATTGCTTGAATATGTCTTATTGTCGAGGTGAATAACTCTGATAAATTGCTTTATTATGGGCAGTGATCAATTATAGTAGTAGCAAACTTCCCTCTGGTCCCCATCTTCGCTCTCCCCCTTTCAAACTGAACAGGACATTTGTTTGTGCATTTTTTTGGGGGTGCAAATACAAAAATATTTTGGGAAGAAGCCCTTGGTTGGCAGCACCAAAGGGTTTACATCAGCAAGAGCAGGGCAGGCTGGTGCTCATGATTGGGAACACCTATCCATTGCAGTGGCATAATGCAGTGTAGCCTATCCAAGCAGCGCAAAAACTCAGGAACGAAGTACGTTTTCTTCTAAATATAACTTTGCCCTGTGCTTCTCCGAGCACGCTCGTTTTCTAGCCTAGGCCTATAGCCTCTAGCATGGGCTATGGATCATTTGATTGAGACCACACTAGGCACACTTGATATTGTGCACCCAGCAGAGAATCAGGGATGAGGGGCAGAATCTGGCACACATCGAGATATAATAAGCAACTAATTCTAAAACACTGAGCAATATGATATTTAATCGATTTCAAATGACCCTCCCCTGGACTAAATAAAGGAATACAATAACCCTCCCCGACTGAAAAAGAATGACCATCCACTATTTTCCTCTGGTTAACAATTGTTTAGATTTCGACTGCTTCCTAACTTGCTAATGTTATTATCCGTGTTCTTTGCTGTTGCTATTGTTGGTTTGCCATGAGCAGATCATCTAATTTCTGATGTGTTAGTAAGTCCCACCCTTCTTTTTCAGAGATACAATTCCATGTCACAAGAGCTCTCAATACCTTTTCATTGGATCTGCAAACTGTTAAATTGTGTCGTTTGAAGCATATTGCTGAAATTTCATGGACACTTTGCAGATCCAATGGAAATGTATTGAGAGGTCTTGTGTCAGCGAATCGTATAGCTGGAATTGCTAGATTTACACACCCCTTCAAATGAGTGGATTTGGCTATTTCAGCTGACAGGTGCATAAAATAGAGCACACAGCCATGCAATCTCCATAGACTAATATTGGCAGTAGAATGGCCTTACTGAAGAGCTCAGTAACTTTCAACGTGGCACCGTCATAGGATGCCACCTTTCCAACAACACAGTTAATCACATTTCTGCACTGCTAGAGCTGCCTCGGTCAACTGTAAGTGCTGTTATTGTGAAGTGTAAAGTCTGCGAAGTGGTAGGCCACACAAGTTCACAGAACGGGACCGCCGAGTGCTGAAGCGTGCAGTGCGTAAAAATCGTCTGTCCTCAGTTGCAGCACTCACTACCGAGTTTCAAACTGCCTCTGGAAGCAACGTCAGCACAATGACTATTCGTCGGGAGCTTCATGAAGTGGGTTTCCAAGGCAGAGCAGCCGCACACAAGCTTAAGATCACCACGCGCAATGCCAATCGTCGGCTGGAGTGGTGTAAAGCTCGCCGCCATTGGACTCTGGAGCAGTGGAAACGGGTTCTCTGGAGTAATGAATCACGCTTCACCATCTGGCAGTCTGACGAACAAATCTGTGTTTGGAGGATGCCAGGACAACACCACCAGCCCAAATGCAAAGTTTGGTGGAGGAGGAATAATGGTCTGGGGTTGTTTTTCATTGTTCGGGCTAGACCTCTTAGTTCCAGTTTAGGGAAATCTTAACCCTACAGCATACAATGACATTCTAGACTATACTGTGCTCCCAACTTTGTGGCAACAGTTTGGGGAAGACCATTTCCTATTTCAGTAATGCCCTGTGCACAAAGCGAGGTCCATACAGAAATGGTTCGTCAAGATCAGTGTGGAAGAACTTGACTGGCCTGCACAGAGCCCTGACCTCAACCTCATCGAATGCCTTTGGGATCAATTGGAATCCCAACTGCGAGCCAGGCCTAATCGCCCAACATCAATGCCCGACCTCACTAATGGTCTTGTGGCTGAATGGAAGCAAGATCCGCAGCAATGTTCGAACATCTAGTGGAAACCCTTCCCAAAAGAGTGGAGGCTGTTGTATCAGCAAAAGGGGGACCAACTCCATATTAATGCCCAAGATTTTGGAATGAGATGTTTGACGAGCAGGTGTCCACATGCTTTTGGTCATGTAGTGTATGTCAAACTATGTGACAGACCTCAACACATCTCTTTCTCCCCTGCTTGGAACAAGGATCCTCTACAGGGTGTGCGTCATCTCTCCCTCTTCCACAATAACTCCTGCATGGCTTGTGCATTGTCTTTCTGACAGGCAAATGGACAAGCTGCTTTGCACGATTATAACAGTGCGAAAATCCCACTCCTCCGCACGCCCCAACATGCCTGCTATTCATTCCTCAAATCGATGTTCAGGTTTAATTTTAAACTGTGAAAATGTTGAGTAAATGTGAGCACAGAGAAACATGACGGGACGACATGTCCCTCGTGCCCATTTACGAGAGGAAACAGTTTATTTTTCCAGTCTCTAATTGCTATCCAGTTGTTGACATGTATGGAATGTATATCACCAGCCAAGTTAGGAAGAAATGAATCCATATTTTTTGTCATTTGCTATGTAGGCTCCAGTAGGTAGGTGCTGAATGCTCTAGCCCCAGGGTTTGATTACCATAGGCCGTTGTAATGAATATGATGGCAGGCAGGGCGCTTGAATAGAAATGTCTCAAAACAAACAATGCCTCACAATGATGGGGTACAAAGAACTGAACTAAATAGTGTGTGTAAATGACATACAGGTGTGTGAACAGGTGATCAGAATTCAGTTGATTGGGATCTGGAGAGAGCTGCGTTCAGGGGATCTACAGTGGGGAGAACAAGTATTTGAAACACTGCCGATTTTGCAGGTTTTCCTCCTTACAAAGCATGTAGAGGTCTGTAATTATTATCATAGGTACACTTCAACTGTGTGAGACGGAATATAAAACAAAAATCCAGAAAATCACATTGTATGATTTTTAAGTAATTAATTAGCATTTTATTGCATGACATAAGTATTTGATCACCTACCAACCAGTAAGAATTCCGGCTCTCACAGACCTGTTAGTTTTTCTTTAAGAAGCCCTCCTGTTCTCCACTCATTACCTGTATAAAAGACACCTGTCCACACACTCAATCAAACAGACTCCAACCTGTCCACAATGGCCAAGACCAGAGAGCCGTGTAAGGACATCAGGGATAAATTGTAGACCTGCACAAGGCTGGGATGGGCTACAGGGCAATAGGCAACGACTGTTGGCACAATTATTAGAAAATGGAAGAAGTTCAAGATGACAGTAAATCACCCTCGGTCTGGGGCTCCATGCAAGATCTCACCTCGTGGGGCATCACTGATCATGAGGAAGGTGAGGGATCAGCCCAGAACTACATGGCAGGACCTGGTCAATGACCTGAAGAGAGCTGGGACCACAGTCTCAAAGAAAACCATTAGTAACACACTAAAACGTCATGGATTAAAATCCTGCAGTGCACACAAGGTCCCCCTGCTCAAGCCAGCGCATGTCCAGGCCCATCTGAAGTTTGCCAATGACCATCTGGATGATCCAGAGGAGGAATGGGAGAAGGGCATGTGGTCTGATGAGACAAAAATAGAGCTTTTTGGTCTAAACTCCACTCGCCGTGTTTGGAGGAAGAAGAAGGATGAGTACAACCCCAAGAACACCATCCCAACCATAAAGCATGGAGGTGGAAACATCATTCTATGGGGATGCTTTTCTGCAAAGGGGACAGGACGACTGCACCGCATTGAGGGGAGGATGGATGGGGCCATGTATTGCGAGATCTTGGCCAACAACCTCCTTCCCTCAGTAAGAGCATTGAAGATGGGTCGTGGCTGGGTGTTCCAGCATGACAACAACCCGAAACACACAGCCAGGGCAACTAAGGAGTGGCTCCGTAAGAAGCATCTCAAGGTCCTGGAGTGGCCTAGCCAGCCTCCAGACCTGAACCCAATAGAAAATCTTTGGAGGGAGCTGAACGTCCGTATTGCCCAGCGACAGCCCTGAAACCTGAAGGATCTGGAGAAGGTTTGTATGGAGGAGTGGGCCAAAATCTGGTGAAGAACTACAGGAAACGTATGATCTCTGTAAATTCAAACAAAGGTTTCTGTACCAAATATTAAGTTCTGCTTTTCTGATGTATCAAATACTTATGTCATGCAATAAAATGCTAATTAATTCCTTAAAAATCATACAATGTGATTTTCTGGATTTTTGTTTTAGATTCCGTCTCTCACAGTTGAAGTGTACCTATGATAAAAATTACAGACCTCTACAAGTAGTTCTCCCCACTGTATGTGTTTGAGAGCGTGAGTTGGAAGCAGACGTTACAGCCTTCTTTCTATTCCTGGAGCTCTCGCTCTTATAAAAGACCACAGCTCTCAACGAGTTGTCTGTCGCCAAGGTGAAAGAGAAAATGTAATCTCCTTGTAAATGAATAAATTAACACTGTTGAGTACATTGCCTGGATTTTATGTTGTCTGCATGTGCAGTGACAAAATCTCAGAAGTACAAAACGATCATGGATCAGACATATGGAAAAGCCCATTTGATCAATGTTTGCTATTTGAATTGTTTGCAGATTTAGTTAGGCCTCTCTCTTATGAGAGAGGGGTGGTCAATTCATCACCACTGAGTTCGTTTAGAAGAATTTTGTCCAATTCACTCTCTGTTGTGTCAGCACAGGCTCATGCAGCTAGCCTGATTCAAAACTTTTTTTTCCCTCTATAGAGTAAAATTCAGTCTCCTTGTCCATTTCATCACCATTAAATGGTAGTGGCAGATCAACTTTGTAATGTAGTGTTTGATTTGGTTCAGGGGTGTCATGCACCTATTATTTTAGAGGGGACACAGAGTGCGTGAGAATGAAGTGGGGTCGCTCCGGAAGGGGTCCTTCCCCTGAAAGTATTTGAATTTAGCATTTTTCAAACACATGAAACAGCTTTCTCCTGCAATCTAGAGCCATAATCATCGTTTAAAAAATGTATATTTTTCTGCGTATGTTATCTAAGCAGTTCTCTTTACCTGTAGGTGTTAAGTATGTATATTCTGCAGTCTACTACATCTTGCCTATGCCGCTTGGTCATCGCTCATCCATATATTTATATGTAGGTATTCTTATTCCATCCCTTTGGATTTGTGTGTATTAGGTAGTTGTTGTGGAATTGTTAGATTTCTTGTTAGATATTACTGCACTGTTGGGAACTAGAAGCACTGTCACGCCCTGGTCGAAGTATATTGTGTTTGTCTTTATTTATTTGGTCAGTGACATGGGTTTATTGTGGTGTGTTTTGTCTTGGGGTTTTGTTAGGTATTGGGTGTGTGGCTTAGTGGGGGTATCTAGCAAAGTCTATGGCTGTCTGGAGTGGTTCTCAATCAGAGGCAGGTGTTTATCGTTGTCTCTGATTGGGAACCATATTTAGGCAGCCATATTCTTTGAGTGTTTTGTGGGTGATTGTTCCTGTCTTTGTGTTTGCACCAGATAGGGCTGTTTTGGTTTTCACATTTCATTATTTTGTAGTTTCTTCATGTATAGTTTTTTCCTTCATTAAAATATCATGAATCATCATCACGCTGCATTTTGGTCCGACTCTCCTTCTCCACAAGAAAGCCGTAATAAGCACAAGCATTTCGCTACCCTCGCGTTAACATCTGTATGTGACCAATAAAATTGATTTGATTTAAGTACAACTGCCACACTGGTATATAATATCATAACCCAAAAATGTAAGCAATTTGAAAAAAACATCTAAAGTCTAAGATAGCTAGCCAAGCTACTCCAACTTGATTGATTGCCTAAAATAGTTACGAGGTTGGGAACCTATCTAGCTGGCTAGCTAAAGCCAACTTTATAAAATTGCTATGTGGCTAGTATTACAGAAACAACTAAATATGTTTGTTTGATTTATTCATCAAGAAGGAATCAATAGGCTCTATAGCTTGATCAAATTAATTTACAAACCTACCTCCTGCCAGTCCAGCCCGTCACCGGCAGCTAAATCAAATCAAACGCTGTGTGTGTCACTTGACACTCTCCTCCGTATGCACTAGACTAGATAAACTAGTGTCCTTCCTAGGGTTGCAAAGTTCATTAATTATTCTGATAAAACATGGGCTTAAAAATGAAGTTTAGTAATTCATTTATCATCTGGAGAAAAAAAATGGACAAATCTGAGGGGGCACGTGGGGGCATGTGTCCTTGTGTTCCCCTATGGGCATGACTCCTCATTTGTGTTGACAGTAGGTTGCTCAGATGTTCTGACGTCATCTCGCCTTTCTGTAGGTCGGCGGCAAAACGTCCTCCTCAGCGGCTGCCACAAATGATCAATATGTAGGATGTCCACCCACTCTGTCCAGGGTTGGTGAAAACGCGCTTTGGTGATGAAATTTCACTTCCATATGTTGTGAAAATACATTTGACACGTTCTGAATCATTCAGTGGGGTCTTTCTCTAACATTAACATTGTAGCCAAAAAGTTTCTCGTAACAACTTTTGAGGATTTTACATTTTGTGGTAGTCGTCTTCTAAGATGTTCACACAGGTCGCAGAAATAAAATTAGCATGACATGAGCTGAAATAAATGTAAAAAGCTTTGAAAATAGAAGCTTGGTACATGTTCAGTTTTCCGTTGACATTTAGTTTTTAGTTTTTGTGAGACATCTTTGGAAAAAAACTGGAATTTCAAATGAATATGAAAATACTATGTCAAAAGTAGGGGCATGCATGTGAAAATCAGTCAGTAACTGGTGTGACCACTATTTGCCTCATGCTGCGCGACACATCTCCTTCGCATAGAGTTGATCAGGCTGTTGATTGTGACCTGTGGAAGGTTGTCCCACTCCTCTTCAATGGCTGTGTGAAGGTGCTGGATAATGGTTGGAACTGGTACACGTTGTTGTACACATCGATCCAGAGCATCCCAAACATGCTCAACGTGTGACATGTCTGGTGAGTATTCAGACCATGGAAGAACTGGAACATTTTCAGTTCGGAGAAATTGTGTACAAATCCTTGTGACATGGGGCAGTGCATTATCATGCTGAAACATGAGGTGATGGCGGCGGATGAATGGCACAAGGATCTTTGTGCATTCAAATTACCATCGATAAAATGCAATTGTGTTCATTGTCCGTAGCTTAAGCTTGCCCATACAATAACCCCAGCGCCACCATGGGGAACTCTTTCCACAACATTGACATCAGGAAACCACTCGCCCACACAACACCATACACTCTATGCTGTCTGCCATCTGCCCGGTACTTCTCCAGCGTGCCAGTGGACATCGAAGGTGAGCGTTTGCCCACTGAAGTCGGTTACAACGCCGAACTGAAGTCAGGTGAAGACCCTGTTGAGGACGATGAGCACGCAGATGAGCTCCCCTGAGACAGTTTCTGACAGCTTGTGTATAAATGATTTTGTTGTGCTAACCCACGGTTTTAGACACTCCCACAGGTTGAAGAAGAGGTCCTGGGCTGGCGTGGTTACACGTGGTCTGCAGTTGAGAAGCCAGTTGACGTACAGCCAAATTCTCTCAAATGATGTTGGAGGCGGCTGTGGTGGACTTTCTTGCTTTCATCATAATTACACCCTCCCTCAAAACTTGAGACATCTGTGGCATTTGGTGTGACAAACAGCACATTTCAGTGGCCTTTTATTGTGCAGCGGTCGTGCTGTTTAAAAGACCAATCAGTGACAGCAGAATTTGGCTGCCCGTTTAAATGCACCCAAAGATATGCATGTAAAAATATATATTGTTAAAACATATTATGACAATCAGGGAGCAATACATTGTTGCAAATGTATTTGTTTGTTCATAAATGTTCTGAAATACACAAAAGGACAATTTTGTTGTCACTACAAGCTAGATTGAATGAATTGATTTCAATGTACTCTTGATAGTAAATCAATCATTGTAAATATAAAGTCATTTTAAAATGGAGATAAGCTTCACTAAATCTGAACTTCATCTGTACGTACTGGGCTATATTAAGTTGACATATTTTATTAGTCTAATAATTTTGTTTAGTTAGAACAGCAACCTGTGGCAAGCTTGTCTGTTATGCCATTAATAATATAATACTTTTTTATGTGTGGCCTGCTTGACTTGCTTGTAGCCCCAGTGTAGCACCACCAGCCAAACAGTTTGAGAACTCTGTGTTACAATAACTCAATATGAAGTAGGCTTGACTTAAGAGCATGTTGATTGAACAAGGATTGTAAAATGGTTAACTCTTTCAATGTGGCTTTAGATCAGATAACTCACACTTTAATGTTGTTTCAACTTGTTATTTCCAGTCATCTTCTTGCGTGGCCTTTTTCAAGCTCAAAACACATAACATGTCACAATATACATTTTTTAATGTAAACTTTAAATGTAGTTATGATAACTGTAATATTAGTTCAAAATAACAAAATGTGAAATTAATTCAACAAAAAATGGTTGGTTGTACTGACATGTGGACTTAAATGTTTTTTTATTTGTTAACATAAATTTTGCTTCAGCGGTGATAACTCAACATGCATTGTTGACATAATAAATGGTTAAGTTGATTCAAATAATAATATTAAATTAACCATTTATTGTTAGTCAAAATAAATGTAATAAAAGCTAGGATAATGTGAAGTATGAAGTACACTCAGCTTGAAAAATGCCATGCAATTAGATCCCTGGAAATAATAAGTTGAAACAACACATTTTTTTACAGTGGCCAATAGGGAATATTTCTAGAAGTTTCTTCAAGAGCAGTCGCAAAAACCATCAAGCGCTATGAGGAAACAGAAGAGCCAGACTTACCTCTGCTGCAGAGGACAAGTTCATTAGTTACCAGCCTCAGAAATTGCAGCCCAAATAAATGCTTCACGGAGTTCAAGTATCAGACATCTCAATGTCAACTGTTTAGAGAACACTGAGTGAATCAGGCCTTCATGGTCGAATTGCTGCAAAGAAACCACTACTAAATGACACCAATAGGATGAAGGGACTTGCTTGGGCCAAGAAACATGAGGCAATGGACATTAGACAGGTGGAAATGTGACCTTTGGTCTGGAGTTTTTTTTAAATTTGAGATACGCCATCCCATCTGGTTTGGGCTCAGGGGAACTATCATTTGTTTTTCAACAGGATGATGGCCCAACACACCTCCAGGCTGCGTAAGGGCTGTTTTACCAAGAAGGAGAGTGATGGAGTGCTGCATCAGATAACCTGGCCTCCACAATCCCCTGACCTCAACCCAATTGAGATAGTTTGGGATGAGTTTGAACTCAGAGTGAAGGAAAGCAGCCAACAAGTGCTCAGCATAAGCTGTCATGAAGGCAAAGGGTGGCTACATAAAGAATCTAAAATATATTTTGATTTGTTTAACACTTTTTTGGTTACAACATGATTCCATATGTGTTATTTCATAGTTTGTCTTCACTATTATTGCACAATGCAGAAAATAGTCAAAATAAAGAAAAACCCTTGAATGAGTGTCCAAACTTTTGACTCAATTGAACCAACGTGGGAATTGAACCCACAGCCATGGCATTGCAAGCTCCATGCTCTACCAACCGAGCCCCATCTTCTTATTAAACAACAAATGGGACTGTCAGTTCGTAAAACTGTTCCATAACATTGATTATTTTCCTTGTCCCTTGATTATATTCCTCACCCCTCATTCCAGCTTTACCTTGTGAAGATGTAAAACTCATGGCAATGTAAAAACTAGTTGAATTAATTTAGACCCCTCCAGACGTGAACCTGTTATGCGAGGTGAAGACCTGTGCTGCCTTCCGAGCTGGTAAACCTTGTGCTGCTTGTGTCCTCTGGTAGAAAGACAAGTCAGATTCTGACAGTCATGTATTAGCTGGTAATGAGGGCCCTTTACAATAGAGGAGGCTCAACCTGCAGCACAGGAATGCAAAGGTCACACTCACAGAGATCTGTCACAAACTTGTTAAAAGGTCAATGTTGATGTGAGGCATTCTTCAGCTCCAAATGTCTCTGGATTGTTGGATTAAGAAATGGCTAAATATGTGATTGAAGAAAGAACACATTGTACAAGAACACTTGGTTATTCAGGACACTGTCATAAGGGGTAATATAATTCAAGATAAAGTATTTTTACACTTTTCTTCGGGAATACTTGACGAGTTTGCCTTCTCCATTTAATGTTCTCGAATGGCAACATATGCAGTGTGCCTCCTTGCAGGGCAGGAAGAAAGATTTTTTTGCCAAATATGTAAACACATCTCCGGGCCAATGTGTGACGAATGTTATATCCCAGGTTTGTAAGGCACCTGTAATAACAGGATGTCAAACCTCAACGCCTGTGGGATATGTCATCTGGGAAAGAATATGCAGGAGCTGTCCTCCTCCCTGCATGTCAGTGTCATCTCTGAAGCACATGGTTCTTATTAGCAGTCTGGCAAGAACAGTTTATTTCCAAGAATGAGGCTGACACAATGCTCCCAATTCACCCCTTGTCAGACCCACTCAAACAGGTGGAAGCTGGCTGAGTAAAAACCATTGGTCCCCCAGCCGGCAGGTCTTTCATGGATTTTCCAACCTTAGTCACCAGCTTGATGAATTCAATATAATAAATAGTGCACCACTATTAATTTGAGTTAACCAATTTAAAGTGATGAAAAAGTAATATACTGTAGCTGGTGCTGAATGATTTTTTGGGGGGGAATTTCAGAGAAGAGGGGACATGTACATTATCACATATTGGTGCAATATCACTTACTGTTGAGTGTTTGACGGAGCTCTCACTGTCTTACACAAAGCCAACCACTTCATGAGAATATGTGCCTATTGTGGTTCCTTTACAACCACCTGGGAGCTTTTATGTGCTGTTGTCAACGTTTAAACAGCTACTTATTCATATGTAATGAATAGCTGCACTGGACAGAGGAGGCTGAAGTAAAGAGTCGGGAATAATGTTACTAAACTAATGGCTTCCTAGGACGTGTTTATCCACTTACAAATCTCACTTAATCCGGACACATGGACCTGTCCTGGGGCTATAGATGGAACTCAAGCTAAGCTGAATAAGCTATGTTTCTCTGTGTCATTTCAACTCCTTCAGTCAGACAGAGATGGTCATCTCGCTTCACGTCCTTAGGAAACTATGCATTATTTCTTACATTGTTAGCTCAGAAAATCTTAAGTGTTATAAGAGCGAGGTCAATTTACCAGGAATACGACTTTCCCGAAGCGGATCCTTGTTCGAACCTCCAATCTGGACATTGGTTCTAATACCAGAGGCCGACCCAAAACAACTCCGTCGCCGCAGGAGAAGCAGATTGTAACATTCTGTCTCTCCTGTGTGATTGTAACATTCTCTGATTCACAGAAACATTGCTCACTCGAGAAATGTTGTCAGCCCTGACTCTATGTAAACTGGAAACCATATACACTGAGGCTGCATTCATTGTTGCTGGGGATTTTAACAAAGCTAATTTGAGAACAAGGTTACCTAAATTTTACCAGCACATTGTTGTTGCACCCGCTCGAGCAAAACATTGGACCACTGCTACTCTAACTTCCGCAATGCATACATGGCCCTCACCTGGGCAAATCTTACCATGACTCCATCTTGTTGCTCCCCTCCTATAGGCAGAAACTAAAACAGGTCGCGCCCATGCTTAGGTTGAATCCAAAGATGGTCTAACCAATCGGATTCCACACTTCACGATTGCTTTGATCACGCTGACTGGGATATGTTCTGGGTAGCCTCAGACAATATCATCGACGTATACGCTGACTCGGTGAGTGAGTTTATTAGGAAGTGCATTGGAGATGTTGTACCCACTGTGACTATTAAAACCTTCCCTAACCAGAAACTGTGGATTGATGGCAGCATTCGCGTAAAACAAAGTGCAAACCACCACATTTAATCATAGCAAGGTGGTTAGAAACATTGACCGAATACAAACAGTGTAGCTATTCCTTCCGCAATGCAATCAAACAAGCAAAGCGTCAGTATAGAGATAAAGTAGAGTCGCAATTCAAAGGCTCAAACACAAGAAGCATGTGGCAGGGTCTACAGACTATCACAGATTACAAAAAGAAAACCAGCCCCGTCGCGGACATCGAAGTCTCGCTACCAGACAAATTCAACATGCTTTCAAAATCAAATCAAATTTTATTTGTCACATACACATGGTTAGCAGATGTTAATGCGAGTGTAGCGAAATGCTTGTGCTTCTAGTTCCGACAATGCAGTAACAACCAACAAGTAATCTAACTAACAATTCCAAAACTACTGAGTGTAAGGGGATAAAGAACATGTACATAAGGATATATGAATGAGTGATGGTACAGAGCAGCATAGGCAAGATACAGTAGATGGTATCGAGTACAGTATATACATATGAGATGAGTATGTAAACAAAGTGGCATAGTTAAAGTGGCTAGTGATACATGTATTACATAAGGATGCAGTCGATGATATAGAGTACAGTATATACACATGCATATGAGATGAATAATGTAGGGTAAGTAACATTATATAAGGTAGCATTGTTTAAAGTGGCTAGTGATATATTTACATCATTTCCCATCAATTTCCATTATTAAAGTGGCTGGAGTTGAGTCAGTGTCAGTGTGTTGGCAGCAGCCACTCAATGTTAGTGGTGGCTGTTTAACAGTCTGATGGCCTTGAGATAGAAGCTGTTTTTCAGTCTCTCGGTCCCAGCTTTGATGCACCTGTACTGACCTCGCCTTCTGGATGATAGCGGGGTGAACAGGCAGTGGCTCGGGTGGTTGATGTCCTTGATGATCTTTATGGCCTTCCTGTAACATCGGGTGGTGTAGGACAATACAGTGCTACCAAAATATGTAGGCTCTCCTTCAACGTGGTCGAAGTGCGTTAACCCATCGCCGGCCCAGACGGTGTCCTCAGAGCATGCGCAAACCAGCTGGCTGGTGTGTTTACGGACATATTCAATCAATACCTATCCCAGTCTGCTGTTCCCACATGCTTCAAGATGGCTACCTTTTTTCCTGTTCCCAAGAAAGCTAAGGTAACTGAACTGAATGACTATCTCCCTGTATCACTCACTTCTGTCATCATGAAGTGCTTTGAGAGACTAGTCAAGGAACATATCACCTCCACCCTAACTGATAGCCTAGACCCGCCCCAATAAGACCACAGATGATGTAATCGCCATCACACTGCACACTGCCCTATCCCATCTGGACAAGAGGAATTCCTATGTAAGAATGCTGTTCATTGACTACAGCTTAGCAGTCAACACCATAGTACCCTCCAAACTCATCATTAATCTCAAGACCTGGGTCTCGAATCTGCCCTGTGTAACTGGGTCCTGGACTTTCTGACAGGCCGCCCCTGGTGTTGAAGGCAGGAAACAACATCTCTCGCCCCGCTAATCATCAACACTGGGGCCCCACAAGGGTGCGTTCTCAGCCCTCTCCTGTACTCCCTGTTCACCCATGACTGCGTGGCCATGCACGCCTCCAACTCAATCATCAACTTTGCAGACGACACTACAGTGGTAGGCTTGTTTTCAACAATGACGAGACCGCCTACAAGGAAGAGGTGAGGGCCCTCAGAGTGTGGTTTCAGGAAAATAATCTCTCACTCAACGTCAACAAAATAAAGAGGTGATCGTGGACTTCAGGAAACAGCAGAGGGTGCACCCGCCTATCCACATTGATGGCAAGGTAGTGGAGAAGGTGGAAAGGTTTAAGTTCCTCTGCGTACACATCACGGACAAACTGAAATGGTCCACCCACACTGACAGCATGGTGAAGAAGGCGCAACAGCGACCTCAGGAAGCTGTAGACATTTGGCTTGTCATCTAAAACCCTCAGAAACTTCTACAGATGCACAATCGAGAGCATCCTGTTGGGCTGTATCACTGCCTGGTATGGCAACTGCACCACCCTCAACTGCAAGGCTCCTCAGAGGGTTGTCCCGTCTGCACAACGCATCACCGGGGGCAAACTACCTGCCCTCCAGGGCACCTACAGTACCCGATGTCACAGGAAGGCCAAAAAGATCAACAAGGACAACAACCACCCGAGCCACTGCCTAGCACCCCGCTATCATCCAGAAGGCGAGGTCAGTACAGGTGCATCAAAGTTGGGACCGAGAGACTGAAACACAGCTTCTATCTCAAGGCCATCAGACTGTTAAACAGCCATCACTAACATAGAGAAGCTGCTGCCAACACAGACTCAAATCACTGGCCACTTTAATAAATTTTATTTAACAATGTTATCACTAGTCACTTGTAATAATGCCACTTTAATAATGTTTATATATCCTACATTACTCATCTCTTATATTCTTATGGATAGGGGGCAGTGTTCGGCATTTTGGATGAATGAGGTGTCCAAAGTAAACTGCCCGTTACACAGGCCCAGAAGCTAGGATATGCATATAATTTGTAGTATTGGATGGAAAACACTGAAGTTTGCAAAACTGTCAAAATAATGTCTGTGTATAACAGAACTGATATAGCAGGCGAAAACCCGAGGAGAATCCATCCAGTAAATTTTGTTTTTGATCTCACCACTCATTATAATGACTGTCTATGGGAATATGAATGGATACCTCTCAGATTGCAGTTCCTAGGTCTTCCAGTAGATGTCAGTCTTTAGAAAGAGTTTCAGGCTTGTTTTTCTAAGTGGCTCCCATTTTGGCTGTAATGATGTGGTGCGCGTCGGTGAGGGTGTGCACGTCGTTATTTATCTCCGGTAATGAACATACTATTCTCCGCCTTAAATTTGATCATTTAATGACATATTAGGGTACCTGAGGATTGATTAGAAACTTTGTTTGACTTGTTTGGATTAAGTTTATTGGTAACTTTCGGGATTCATTTGTATGCATTTTGAATGAGGGAAACCGGTGGATTAATGAGTCAAGCGCCCCAACTAAATTTACTTTTTTGGGATATAAAGAAGGACTTTATTGAAAAAAAGGACCAGTTGTTATGTATCTGGGACCCTTGGGATTTCAAACCAGAGGCAGATTTATTTTATCGCTATTTCTGACTTTCATCACGTTTGGAAAATGTATGTAATGCTTTTGTATGCATTGCGCTGTCCTCAGATAATCGTATGGTGTGCTTTCGCCGTAAAGACTTTTTGAAATCGGACAAAGCGGCTGGATTAACAAGAAGTTAAGCTTTTAAACAATGTATGACACTTGTATTTTCATGAATGTTTAATATTACTAATTTTGATTTTGATTTTGCACCCTGCAATTTTCCCGGATGTTGGCGAGGTGGGGCTCTAGCGGCACGCCTATCCCGTTAAACCATCAATTGCATCTTGCCTATGCTGCACGGCCATTGCGCATACATATAATTATTTGTACATATTCTTATTCCATCCCCTTGCATTGTATGTATAAGGTAGGCATTAAGAATTTGTTAGATTACTTGTCAGATATATTACTTATATATATATAATATATATATTAACGCACAAGCGTTTCGCTACACTCGTATTAACATCTGCTAACCATGTGTATGTGACCAATAACATTTGATTTGATCCTGGTTTACATGCTAAGTACCAATTCACCCCAAGAGTTCTCCAAATCTACAACCACAGCTATTTCCCTGCAGTGTTGAGATCACTGCCAGCACATGAGACAAGGGGAAGATGCAAAGAGGGGATTGGGATTCTGAAAAGTAGTGGATTCTTTATTTGAGGAGGCAAGATGATGCTTGAGAATTGACTGAACAAGAGGGTGGTCCCTTACACATGTAGCCACTGCTGTATCCCGCTGAGAATTAATTGAGAACATTCATCACAATGACTGGGTCAATTTACCTGTTGAGGAGGCTGCTCAACCCCCTCATACAGTAATAAGTGATTTCAGCCCACCTATCCCTTTCTGGGAGTCCAGGAGAAGATGAGTGAGTCAGGATAGAGGGAGGAAAAGACACCAGGAGAGTGAGAGCACTCCTATTAGAAAGCGGAAAAATGTCGCTCTAATTTTAAATCCAATTATCTGATGATTAATGCTTTAGGTTATTTAAGTGGTCCTCAGTCACTTACCTTGTGTAATAATCAATGTCCTGCCAAAACAATCAAGAACAGATTCACTGCTGCAGAGAGCCTTTCTATGTGCTAATGTTCTCGGAATAGAGGGGGAATCAGGAGGATTATAATTACATTGTTATTCAGATTGCTGATGGGTGGGACTGAGTGTGTGGGTGCATGCTAAAAACCTAGCACTTCCTCTCCTCTTCTCATCCCATTCCATCACCACGACTCAATATGGATGGCACTTAAAGACTACCCCCGAGCTGCCACACACAAAAAAAATGTTCTCTATTTGATTGCACATGTTTATTATACAGGAAAGTGTTTTCACGGAGATAATGGCACACTCTGAAGTAGCTACCTCACTCTTTGAATATTCAGTCATAATTACAGGCTATGCGTAGCCCAATAAGACAGTTAAGCCTTTGTCCTGTTTTGTGAAGCATCTTATTAGTATTGTATTTAAATTGGCCAATCTGAGATAAAACGTGTATTCATGCTTTGATAGTACGTCATAGTCTTGTACACAACAACAAACACCTCTAGAGATAATTTGTGAAAATAGATAAATGGTAAAATACTTACAAAGCAGTGATCATTCCGTAAACACTTAGACCTTGTGTTCGATAACTTTGTCCATTTTGTGTTTACTCATCTCTCTGATTTACCTCTTAATGCCGTCCCAGTCTAGGAAAGGTGTAATTTACATTGTTTTATTCTGCTGAAAATGTTATTGTCTATAGGTGGTAGGTATTTGTCACTTTAATCCAAAGTGACATTTTAGATTTTTAAAAACATAGGTATAAATCAAGGTATATCACTCCAAAGCATCGTTCTAGTTACCACCTGAGACCTGGATTCACAGTATTTGGTCTTCATTGTGGCTGTGGTTAGCAATTAGAAAAAAGGAAACAATATGTACAAGTCTTTACAGTTTCTAGGTGTCAGTATAGCTGAGGAGTTGTAAATTAAAGTTAGTTGACAAGAGAGAAAAAGCAATACTTACCAAATGAAGCAGAAAAGATAATCAAATGAAAGAGAAATAAATGGATTGGTGCTCTTCTTTATTACCAACAAAATAACTCCTGATGTTTAGGCTAATTCAAAACTATTTGCTAACTGATTTTTATCTCTCTTTTAAGTTTGATACATTGTATGGCTTTGCCAGTGACAAGCGTGTAGATTTAGCCATACATTTTTTTGTTTAGGACCCTGTACCAGTACAGGTGTTGTTACAAAGAAGGTCCTCTGGGCTGCATTGCAGATATGAAATTCATATTCTGTGGCTGAAGCTCAATCTTCCTCTCCGTGCAAAGGCCTGAACAGAATGAATTAATGATAAATGAACACCCCTCTTTTGACTACCCAGTTAATCTCTCTCCAACGTACGACTACAAACTGCTATATCTGAGGTCATGATGTAATTCTGGGATCATACAAAAAAATAGCTCTTCGGATCTCTCATATCTAATTAGGGTCCAAGGACAGTTTAGCAGGATAATAACTGTCTGTTGTAACCTTTTTGTCCTTGTTGTATAATGAAAAACAATATTCATTTACCCCTAATCTACCTAGGAATAATGTATGAATTGTGTTACCATGTTTCAGTGGGTTTAACCTCTTATATCACAACAATATTTAGACTTCTAAGTAGACTTTGGCCTACAGAAAGTGTGGAATTATTTTGCAACACTGTCACATCTATGCAAAGGTGAAAAAGTGGCGAGCAGGAGAGTGCTCTTTGAGTGATGACTAGGTCTGAGGGTTATGTGGAGTTCAACAAGCTGCTGCATTTGTGGATTTTCATTCTGGACGGAGCAGCAGACAGAGGCAGGGAAGCAAAGGGACCTCTGCATGAGGCTCCATTGGAGTGCACCTTCAGGTTCCCCCAGATAAGGCAAAATTGGAGAACAAAGCAGAAGTGGGATGCTAAGATGATTCTCTCTCTCTCTCTCTCTGTCCTTTTTGTGAAGTCCTCAAGCTCTCCATGCCATTGAGTGGCTTAATGCATTTGCCCTATGATTACCCCTGCCATAAAACCTGCAATGGTCTCATAAAACGGTGTAATTGTGCTAATTATATCTAGACTTTTCTCTCTATCGACACAGATAAGTCACTCACTGACAATATTTCAAATTCTCAGTTAGAAATATTGGCAATGATATCCTTTCAGTTAGGAATATTGGCAATGATATCCTTTCAGTTAGGAATATTGGCAAGGTATGGCAAAATCATCATCATTGAATCCCAGACAGTCGGGTGTTGTCAGTCATGCTGTACAGTGATTGTGCAGCACACAGCATAAGCGCCAACACAACAACGTTTCATTTTTCTCCAAAGACAACATCCCAAAGCAGTTTTTAATAATGTACCTCACTGAGCTGTTATTGGCCATTTTCATCAACGTTGATGTATCATTTCACTTAGACCTGTTCTTACACTCCCTCGGGATGAATGCAAGGCAGCTACTTTGTTGATACTTAAACTATCCAGATCTGCAGATATCAATCATTGAGGTGCACAGGGATGTGGCAGGAAGTCCATCAAGTAGATTGGGAGGTGTGTCATCCATATCATTGATGATGATTAGTGAGAGTGAAATACCATTGTGTATCGACAAAGTTCCTGTTTTCCTCCAATCCGTTCTCTACCCATTAATAGCATAGGTAGATGGCTCTTAACCACAGATTGGGCATGTGTGAAACCATATACTATATAGGATATAAAATTATCCTTTGTGCTCCAATACCATCTTCCCTGTGCAGTGCAGTCATGTGAGTATGCAATTCCATTGAGTCTGCTAGTCTTTCTCTACCACTGGTAATAAATGTTCTTTGCATTTCTTGTTAAGTAGTCTTCATTACTACCAGGTTTAGAACAGATGCCCATTCCATAACCTTGGTGTAGGTGTTCCCTGTGAACAGAGTGGATGCAGCAGATAGTAGATGGATTTCTGGCATGTTGCACAACATGGGACTAGAGGACCATGTGCCAGTGTGTCCACTGACACAGTCCCATTTTATGATCATCTGTGCTCCAACGTATCTCACTGACTTGTTTGCTGACTTGTTTGTTTGTTTCCCATTCCCACATGTCTGGCAGAGTCTGAAGAGCTGCAGCAACTTGGAGTCATACACTTTGTTTCCTTCCAGACCACACTCGCAAAATTGGACTATCATCATATTGACAGGTGATGTCCAAGGTAGACATACTGGCTCTTCTTGGAAAGAGAGAGAGGTTAATAAACAACCATTTCAATCTTTGAGACAGTACAAGCCTACCTACATACAGTTTTGATCTAGAGTGACGTAGTCCCACGGCGTGTCACTATCCTGTCCTGTCCTGCTTCCTCTGCCCCAAATAGACCAGGAATAACACATTTGAGATTTTTTTCTATTGGTTTGTAAGAATTAAAAAGAATTCTGCAGGTTGGTATGGAGAATTCATGATACTTACAGGGCCTTTAGAAAGTATTCACACCCATTTATTTTTTCCACATTTTGTTGTGTTATAAAGTTGGATTAAAATGGATTTAAATTTGAAAAAATAGTCAACGATCTACCCAAAATACTCTAATGTGAAAGTGAAAAAACATTCTGACATTTGTAAAAAAGTATATAATACAAAAAATAAAACATATCTTGATTAGATAAATATTCAACCCCCTGACATGTTAGAAATCACCTTGGAAGCAATTATAGCTGAGGTTTTTTCTGGGTAAGCCTCTAAGAGCTTTGTACACCCGGATTGTATTTGCACATTATTCTTTTTTAAATTCTTCATCCTCTTTCAAGTTGGTTGTTGATCAGTGCTAGACAGCCATTTTTAAGTTTTTCCATGGATTTTCAAACCAATTTTAAGTAAAAACTATAACTAGGCCAGGATTATTCCATGTCACCTTGGTTAGCAACTCCAGTATATTGTGTTTTAGGTTATTATTCTGCTGAAAGTTGAATTTGTTTCCCAGTGTCTGTTGGAAAGCAGACTGAATGAGATTTACGCTGGCTCATTCCATTCACTGGAAGCTGCTACTGTCCGGACGGTGAGCGCACACTCAGCAGCCATCTGATTCCCCTGCTGTAGCTGAAGCAGATGCTCACCTCCCTCTTTGCCCTCCACGGGAGCATCGAAAATGCATTTAAAACCTAGCCATGAGCCCCTCATAAGAATCTAGCTCCTCCTCTGCTCTCTCCCAGACTGCCGTAGCCCATTCCAATGTCTGCCAGGTCAGCAGAGAAATAACCGTGACAACCTTAGACCTCTCGGTGGTGTGGGCTCCCAACTGGTGTGAAAAATAGAGGGAGCACTGAAGGAGGAAGTCACGGCATTTGGATGGTTTACCGTCGTATTTTTCCGGGAGGGATAGACGGGCATTGATGACCTGAGTGGGATGCTGATTGGGTCATTGCGCTGGCTCGTTGGGTAGACTGGCTCTAGAGTATCCTCCGATGCTGGGCGTCTCTCGGGGGTGTTCGAGACGCTGCAGACTACTGAGCTCTTCCATGGCCGTCCCCAGGTGAGCCCGCTGGTCATGGTGTTGGCGTAGAAGTTACCCTTGTTTGCCGAACGTCTGAGAGATTTCCTGCTGCTTCCATAGTTTGAATTGGTATTCTGAAATAAGGGAGATGTGAGTTGGGTGCAGATTAAACATTTAATAAAACAACAAAACCAGTAACGAGACAATTCCATAAGGCTACACGCCGGTAAACAAGAACAATACCAACTGGTGAGAAAACATAAGGGAGTGACACATAAAGGGGAGGAAATTATGTGCGTAATGAGTGCCAGGTGTGTGTAATGATGAATCCCAGCACCGGTGGTTAGTATTTTGGCGAGGTCAGTACACCGGAAGGGAGGAGCAGGAGAAGATGTGACAGCAGGCATGTTTCCCTTGTGCGCGCAGAATACATTGAATTAAACCGCTGAAAACCCTCCCACTTGTGGCCAACATTTTTCGTGGCGTTGTCATTCAATAGGGTTTTCAGTACATTTATCTAAAGCCATCCCTTTAAACGTAGTGTACCTTTTAATTTGAATTCTTTTGACAGACTCAGTAGAATATGTGGCAAGAACGTTTCAGAATATTAGGGATTAATGAAAGAAAGTCATGTAAATACACACATAGGCCTAGACATACTCTGATCTTGTATTTTATTTAGGGTTAGGAAAATATTTTGTAATTATTATTTTTTTAAACAGGTTTGGAGAGCCTTTACGAATCAAAATTGTTGTCACGCCTTGGTCATAGTATTTTGTGTTTTCGTCGTATATTTGGTCAGGCCAGGGTGTGACATGGGTTTATTTTGTTGTGTTTCGTATTGGGGTTTTGTAGGCATTGGGATTGCGGCTGAGTAGGGGTGTAGCATAGGCTTGGCTGCCTGAGGCGGTTCTCAATCAGAGTCAGGTGATTCTCGTTGTCTCTGATTGGGAACCATATTTAGGTAGCCGGGGTTTCACTGTGTATTTTGTGAGTGATTGTTCCTGTCTCTGTGTAGTGTTCACCAGATAGGCTGTAATTAGGTTTTCACGTTCCGTTTGTTGTTTTTGTATATATATATATAGTTGTTATTTCATGTATCGTTCGATTTTCATTAAAGAACATGAGTAACTACCACGCTGCATTTTGGTCCGACTCTCCTTCAACAGACAATTTACAACAAGGGTTGAACAGTAGTCTATGTACTAGTCTATAAATACACTTTAATAATCCTCACTAATCATGGAACTGTGATGACAATGGTCCAGTCCTCGTCAACTGTGTGCAAGGCTCCAGGTTTAAACTGATCTGTATAGTCTGTCTTCCATAACGATTCAAATAGGCTACATGTCCCAAATGATTGCACAACTTGTAATACGTTAGCCTACTATTGCTAGCGATCCTCAGGAACAACAACACAAACGTCAGTGAGGAAAGAAAGGTAAACTCGCCATGTAATGGAAAGTAAACTAACACTAAAGTCAGTGACAGTTATAAATGTGGGTATAGCTTAGGGTGGCTACTGATAGTGGCTAATATTTAACACGGTACAACTTGTAAAAAATACTGTGGAAAGTCTGGCCATATAATTAAAACATTCTAGAAATCATTAATCAACTCGGTAGGGTTGGCTCTATACTGTCATTTGCACATGGCTACAGAAGCCTATAGATTATCCAAATTTCATCCCAAGTTATAAGGCCAGCATTTCATGAACTTCCCTGTTGCAGTTTGTTGCCAAATGACTTGATTCACATTTGTCTCCAAGCGATCATAAGGTAAAAAACATCTAAAACAATTGCAATTTATCTTTACATTCCTCTTATCCAAACGGCTTACTTATTTACCTAGCTCTCATCAATAGCTTTTATCAATTTGTAAATTACAGTGCAGGAAGAAGCTAGATGTTGTTCCATAAGGAACTGACAGGTTGCTTGAACTTATTCATTGTTCCATCACGTGTAAAGGTGTTGGAATTATGAGGGAATTCAGTCAAGGTCAGAATATGGCGTATCTGTAGACACACCTCCGCCACACCTTCATTTATTTGATCTCCAACCCCAATGAATAGCGGGTGAATAGCATGCTATTCTCATGCTTAAATTCAAGGTCAGAATACATGTAGAGAGAATAGAAAGAGAATTAAGTTCAATTTACGCACGCTTAACTTGGGTCGGGAATTCCCCCCCCATGTACAGTATGTAAACCATATACCGTAGAGACATATAACACTACTTTGTGAAATACCTGGGGGGAAATCATCATGCTCCTAACTGAGTAATGCAATGGAATTCTGTCCTGAGCCATCAAAGTCAATACAACCATTGTCACTTAATTTCATGTTATTTTTCTTTTCAAACTAAACCCAGACCAACATCAATGCCTTGTCAGCCCAACACACCCAATCCTTCTACATTCCATATCCTGTTTAAGCCTCTGCCAATGCTTCTATTGATCTAATGGATGAGGCAATAATGATTCATGCTAATGCCTTCCCATGGGTTAACACATACCGCTGCAGTGAGGGTTTTGACCATACCTTTTATGGATATAAAATTCATAGAGGTTCTTAAGGCTTACTGATGCATGCAGCTTTCATAACTGGTTAGCATATGCTAAAATGATTAACTGTATATGCAACAGTAGGAAAGCACAGCTGATCATTAAAACCATTGCAGTGCTGCCATGACATGCACCTTTGCGCGGTGGAGTGACTCATTGAATGTGTGATTATATTGAATTGCTTCTCAATGAGCAATACTTTTAAATCCATCCCACCTTTTTCCTTATTTGCAGGGCTGTGAATTCTTCATTATTTTGAAGAAAAGGTGCCATTGGTTTTGTCACCTCAAAAGAAAAATGGTAATGGTTTGGATTGTGTGTGTGTCGGGGTGGATGTTGCACGAGTGATTCTGTTTAAGCTTCAGGGTATGCAGAACACTGGGTTATCATTCCGCTGCATAAATGCAACATAATGGTGTGGTATCCATTTCCAGTCTAAATGACTTGGGAAACTGTATCACAACAATGAGATTGCACAAAGCATAATAAAATGCAGATTGCATATTCAATGACATCTTGAGATGCTTCCCCAGGTTGAGAACAAATCATTTCCCACCAGAGCAGCAGAATAGAATATATTGTGCATACAACTATACTGAACAAAAATATAAACCCAACATACAACAATTTTAATGAGTTACAGTTTACATAATGAAATCAGTCACTTGAAATAAATTCATTCGGCCCTAATCTATGGATTTCACATGACTGGGCAGGGGCGCAGCCATTGGTGGAGGTCAAAGGCCCACTCACTTGGGAGCCAAGCCCAGCCAATCAGAATGTCTATTTCCCCTTAAAGGGCTTTATTACAGACGTAAATACTCCTCAGGTTCATCAGCTGTGGCTGTTCTCAGATGATCCCGCAGGTGAAGAAGCCGGATGTGAAGGTCTTGGGCTGGTGTGGTTACACGCGGCCTGTGGTTGTGAGGCCGGTTGGCTGTACTGCCAAATTATCTTAAATGACGTTGGAGACAGCTTATGAACATTCAATTCTCTGGCAAAAGCTCTGGGGGACAGTTCTGCATTCAGAATGCATCTTGCACACTCCCTCAAAACGTGAGACACCTATGGCATTGTGTTATGTGACAAAACGGCACAGTTTAGAATGGCCTTTTATTGTCCCCAGCACAAGGTGCACCTGTGTAGTATTTGTCAATATACCCCGATGAAGACAGCTTGTCAATTATTGCATCTGAGCTCCTAGAGTGTGAAGCTCATCTTTTCTTTTTCAAGTGTTCTAGCCCGCACCTCGCCTAAACAGGTGTGCGTTTCTTTCGCCTCCAGAGGCACCTGTGTAATGATCATGCTGTTTAATCAGCTTCTTGATATGCCACACATGTCAGGTGGATGAATTACCTTGGCAAAGGAGAAATGCTCACTAACAGGGATGTAAACAAATGTGTGTACAAAATTGGAGAGAGATAAGCGTGTGTGTATGGAAGATTTCTGGTACCAACACTTTACATGTTGTGTTTATATTTTTGCGCTAAATGTAAGATATCAGTTTGGACTCTAATGACAATTAATTATAAACATTATAGTCTTTAAAACCTTAAGAGATTGCATGCCTATATTTTCATAACTGAAAATAAAACAGTTTGGCAAGACTTCTTCCAGGCGTGACCAAATGCCCTCTTTATTGTTGATGACTTCATTGTTTGTGTAGGATTCGAAGAAATATATTTTCTACAGTAATAAGCAGAAATGATCAGTCTATAATTTTAATGGTAGGTTTATTTGAACAGTGAGAGACAGAATAACAACAACAAAATCCAGAAAAACGCATGTCAAAAATGTTATAAATTGATTTGCATTTTAATGAGGGAAATAAGTATTTGACCCCCTCGCAATCAGAAAGATTTCTGGCTCCCAGGTGTCTTTCATACAGGTAACGAGCTGAGATTAGGGGCACACTCTTAAAGGGAGTGCTCCTAATTTCAGTTTGTTACCTGTATAAAAGACACCTGTCCACAGAAGCAATCAATCAATCAGATTCCAAACTCTCCACCATGGCCAAGACCAAATAGCTCTCCAAGGATGTCAGGGACAAGATTGTAGACCTACACACGGCTGGAATGGGCTACAAGACCATCGCCAAGCAGCTTGGTGAGAAGGTGACAACAGTTGGAGCGATTATTCGCAAATGGAAGAAACACAAAAGAACTGTCAATCTCCCTCGGCCTGGGGCTCCATGCAATATCTCACCTCGTGGATTTTCAATGATCATGAGAACGGTGACGAATCAGCCCAGAACTACACGGGAGGATCTTGTCAATGATCTCAAAGCAGCTGGGACCATAGTCACCAAGAAAACAATTGGTAACACACTACGCTGTGAAGGACTGAAATCCTGCAGCGCCCGCAAGGTCCCCCTGCTCAAGAAAGCACATATACATGCCCGTCTGAAGTTTGCCAAGGAACATCTGAATGATTCAGAGGACAACTGGGTGAAAGTGTTGTGGTCAGATGAGACCAAAATGGAGCTCTTTGGCATCAACTCAACTCGCCGTGTTTGGAGGAGGAGGAATGCTGCCTATGACCCCAAGAACACCATTCCCACTTTCAAACATGGAGGTGGAAACATTATGCTTTGGGGGTGTTTTTCTGCTAAGGGGACAGGACAACTTCACCGCATCAAAGGGACGATGGACGGGGCCATGTACCGTTAAATCTTGGGTGAGAACCTCCTTCCCCCAGCCAGGGCATTGAAAATGGGTCGTAGATGGGTATTCCAGCATGACAATGACCCAAAACACACGGCCAAGGGAACAAAGGAGTGGCACAAGAAGAAGCACATTAAGGTCCTGGAGTGGCCTAGCTAGTCTCCAGACCTTAATCCCATAGAAAATCTGTGGAGGGAGCTGAAGGTTCGAGTTGCCAAATGTCAGCCTCGAAACCTTAATGACTTGGAGAAGATCCCTCCTGAGATGTGTGCAAACCTTTTGGCCAACTACAAGAAATGTCTGACCTCTGTGATTGCCAACAAGGGTTTTACAACCATGTACTAAGTCATGTTTTGCAGAGGGGTCAAATACTTATTTCCCTCATTAAAATGCAAATCAATTTATAACATTTTTGACATGCGTTTTTCAGGATTTTTTTTTTCTCACTGTTCAAATAAACCTACCATTAAAATTATTGATCATTTCTTTGTCAGTGGGCAAACGTATAAAATAAGCAGGGGATCAAATACTTTTTTCCCTCACTGAACATATGAGGACACCTCTGTCATTTTTTTTATAGTAAAAAAAAACATTCAGAATTGACTTAAAGAAATGATGGACTGTTGTTTCTCTTTGCTTATTTGAGCTGTTCATGCCATAATATGTACTTGGTATTTTACCAAAAAGGGCTATCTTCTGTATACCACCCCTAACTTGTCACAACACAACTGATTGGCTCAAACGTATTAAGAAGGAAAGAAATTCCACAAATGAACTTTTAACATGCATTCCAGGTGAGTACCTCATGAAGCTGGTTGAGAGAATGCCAAAAGTGTGCAAAGCTGTCATCAAGGCAATAGGTTGCTACTTTGAAGAATCTCAAATATAAAATATATTTTGATTTGTTTAACACGTTTTTGGTTACTACATGAATCCATGTGTTATTTCAGTTTTGATGTCTTAACTATTATTCTATTATGTAGAAAATAGTAAAAAATAAAGACAAACCCTTGAATGAGTAAGTGTCTCTAAACATTTGACTGGTACTGTATATATACAGTGGGGCAAAAAAGTATTTAGTCAGCCACCAATTGTGCAAGTTCCCCCACTTAAAAAGATGAGAGAGGCCTGTAATTACCATCATAGGTACACTTCAACTCTGACAGACAAAATGAGAAAAAAAATCCAGAAAATCACATTGTAGCATTTTTTATGAATTTATTTGCAAATTATGGTGGAAAATAAGTATTTGGTCAATAACAAAAGTTTATCTCAATACTTTGTTATATACCCTTTGTTGGCAATGACAGAGGTCAAACGTTTTCTTCACACACTGTTGCTGGTATTTTGGCCCATTCCTCCATGCAGATCTCTTCTAGAGCAGTGATGTTTTGGGGCTGTTGCTGGGAAACACGGACTTTCAACTCCCTCCAAAGATGTTCTATGGGGTTGAGATCTGGAGACTGGCTAGGCCACTCCAGGACTTTGAAATGCTTCTTACGAAGCCACTCCTTCGTTGCCCGGGTGGTGTGTTTGGGTTCATTGTCATGCTGAAAGACCCAGCCACGTTTCATCTTCAATGCCCTTGCTGATGGAAGGAGGTTTTCATCCAAATCTCACGATACATGGCCCCATTCATTATTTTCTTTACAAGGATCAGTCGTCCTGGTCCCTTTGCAGAAAAACAGCCCCAAAGCATGATGTTTCCACCCCCATGCTTCACAGTAGGTATGGTGTTCTTTGGATGCAACTCAGCATTCTTTGTCCTCCAAACACGACGAGTTGAGTTTTTACCAAAAAGTTATATTTTGGTTTCATCTGACCATATGACATTCTCCCAATCTTCTTATGGATCATCCAAATGCTCTCTAGCAAACTTCAGACGGGCCTGGACATGTACTGGGGCGGCAGGGTAGCCTAGTGGTTAGAGCGTTGGACTAGTAACCGAAAGGTTGCAAGTTTGAATCCCTGAGCTGACAAGGTACAAATCTGTCGTTCTGCCCCTGAACAGGCAGTTAACCCACTGTTCCTAGGCCATCATTGAAAATAAGAATTTGTTCATAACTGACTTGCCTAGTAAAATAAAGGTTAAAAAAAGAAAAATTAATAAAAAAAAGCAGGGGGACACGTCTGGCACTGCAGGATTTGAGTCCCTGGCGGCGTAGTGTGTTACTGATGGTAGGCTTTGTTACTTTGGTCCCAGCTCTCTGCAGGTCATAAACTAGGTCCCCTTGTGTGGTTCTGGGATTTTTGCTCACTGTTCTTGTGATCATTTTGACCCCACGGGTCTTGCGTGGAGCCCCAGATCGAGGGAGATTTTCAGTAGTCTCTTATGTCTTCCATTTCCTAATAATTGCTCCCACAGTTGATTTCTTCAAACCAAGCTGCTTACCTATTGCAGATTCAGTCTTCCCAGCCTGGTGCAGGTCTACAATTTTGTTTCTGGTGTCCTTTGCCAGCTCTTTGGTCTTGGCCATAGTGGAGTTTGGAGTGTGACTGTTTGAGGTTGTGGACAGGTGTCTTTTATACTGATAACAATTTCAAACAGGTGGCATTAATACAGACAACGAGTGGACAGAGAGGACAGAGGAGCCTCTTAAAGAAGAAGTTACAGGTCTGTGAGAGCCAGAAATCTTGCTCGTTTGTAGGTGACCCAATACTTATTTTCCACCATGATTTGCAAATTGATTCATAAAGAATCCTACAATGTGATTTTCTGGAGAAAAAAAACATTATTTTGTCTGTCATAGTTGAAGTGTACCTATGATGAAAATTACAGGCCTCTCTCATCTTTTTAAGTGGGAGAACTTGCACAATTGGTGGCTAACTAAATACTTTTTTGCCCCACTGTACATAAACATTTTATTTAAGAACTCAGTCGAGGTCTCAACTTACGGTTGAGAGTCAGAAAAATAAAATAGACAAAGTGCAATTTCGAAACTTGTTTGTACGTCAGCAGTTTTCCCCATCATATGTCACTCACTGACAGTCACTGAATTTGCTCATGCCTGTCATTTTTGGGGGGATTGGTAAATGAGTCTAGTTAATTTTGCCAGCCATCTAAACTTGTAGTAATCATGGCCGAATCACTGACTGGGCATTTAGAGCACATGCCAGGGGGCATGCATTGATTTTGTTTGCCATTCTCGCTCAGATATCATATTAACATGACATACTATAAGTCATGGCAAAATGTGTAGAATTGCAGGAAATGTGCTTTTAAGACTGATAGCCCAAAATAAGGAATAATATTTGTTTACCTTTTGATAATTAAACACTTTTTCTGCTAACAGAAAAAGTTTATCCCACCCCGCACCATGTATATCACTAATAACTGTTCCCAAAAGTAGGCCTTGTCACTTCATAAAGCGACATCTGACAGGACTTCGCCAAAGACTTCGCCAACTTCACCAAAGAGCACAAGCAGAAGTCAATATTTAGAGTGCATCACGAAAGCAAGCTCTCAATGCTGTGAATTTAAGTTGAAGCATAATGTGTAGTGGGCAAAACACTTTTAGAAAGGTCACTGAAAAGCATGTTGTCAGTGGCAATGGTTGATTAAGACCTATGGCGGCATTGCAAACTTTGTTTTCACATAATGTCATTCAAAGGACGCACTTTGAACCCTTTGACGATAACGTTATGGTATACTTTGCTTCCAAAGAAGTCCTGAACCCTAGCAGGAACTACTCAGTTCTATCCATGAAGACCTTTCCAAAGTGAAAATTGAAACGTATACTCACAAGGAATGTTTTCAGTTGAAACTCTTCAGGTTCCAGTGACAAATGTTGACAGTAATATTAAGAAGAGAGTTTTTGTAGCCTTTACAAAGCTCCTTGAGCTCCAAAGATAATTCATCAGTTGTTGAAAAAAAGCACATAAAAGGAAACATCAGAGTTACAGATAATGAACAAGAACACAGCATACCAATAATATAGCCATTTAAAAAGGTCAAAAATGCTCTATAAATGTCAAGATAGAAAGGTTGTGAATTATATTCATGGGGTTCTGACTAAGCATAATATGACCTTTCACAGTTTGCTTTTATATTAGATAAATGTTCTTACATTGTCAAACATTTTAAACTAAAGACAGAGAAAAGTCAGGATTTGCTATCAATACATAGGACTGCTAAATACAGGAAAACTTCAAGCAGAATTTTTTTTGACAAAATGTTGATCAAACAGAAATATAGAATAACAAAAAATGTCCTATTGCAGAACTACCCACTCTAGAACCATAGACACAGGGGTAAGCAACTCCAGACCATAAGATTTCTCTGGATCATGAATTCAGTCTGGTCATCATCAGGCAAGGCTAGAGTAGCACTAGCACCTCTTGCTAAGATAATACCTGTGTGAAATGAGGAAGTTAGAGAGTGACGCCAGAGTTACCACCACAGAACATAAAGCTTAGTTAGCGCATCGCATGCCATGACATAAGGCCCTATTTTGATCATGTCAAAGAAAAGCAGAACTGGTCAAATGAAACCGTGATACCCAAAATAAAGGTAATCTTAACTAATACTCCTAGAAACAGAGAGGTGTATTTTGTGAACTCTATTGACACAAGAACCTCGTTACTCTATGTGTCCTAAGTTACCTCAGATCAACTTCAACTCCCCCCTCTCATGCTCCTCGAACAAAAGTGGATTGAGAGCTGTAGCTAGCATCCTCAAGACGCCAGTTGATTGAAAGCTTTAGATAGCATCGTCAAGATGCCAGTGGACTGAGAGCTGTAGCTAGCATCGTCAAGATGCCGGGGGCAAAAGTACCCATGATGCTATTATTACATTCATCCAGGAGTACACGTTAATTATTCATACAGCACAATTTATGCACGCCCAAACCGCCTCTCCACCACCTGACAAGAGAGTTCTGGCTCTAGTCGAGTGGGAAAAATAACTCTTTCCTTCCGCACCTACTGTAAGTTTTCTATATGAGCGTGCACCCTTACCGGCAGTTACTGCACTTGAACAATCTCCAGTAATATTTACATGAAGAGTACATACATAAGTTCCAGTGGACAATATCTAAAGTAACATATGTTTGTAAGACATCCCAATATGGTCTGCCTTCTCATTAAAACCCCAAAAAAAGAGTGGGGAGGAGGGAAACAAGTTAGAGATACAACCAACTGATTTACTCTTCACAAAATCTTTCCATGTGGGGTAATCATAGTTCGTTTAGAGAGAGAGAGTGAGGTGTGTCTGTGTTCGTGTGTGTGTGTGTGTGTTTGTATTTTTCCCTGGAGTGCAGCAACAATGACTCCAAATGACTGTCTCAGACACAGAGAGAAAGAGATGTCCTTTATATTGTCATAGACACTTAAATAACATGTTTTACTTCAGGGGCCAGATCAGTGCAGTGAATTCGGAAAGTATTCAGACCCCTTAACTTTTTCCAAATGTTACGTTACAGCCTTATTCTAAAATGGATTACATTTATTTTTTTCCTCAGCAATCTTTAAAAAAAAAAATGCAATTCCTTATTTACATAAGTATTCAGACCCTATGCTATAAGACTCAAAATTGAGCTCCAGTGCATTCTGTTTCCATTGATCATCCTTGAGATGTTTCTATAACTTGATTGGATTCCACTTGTGGTAAATTCAATTGATTGGAAAGGCACACACCTGTCTATATAAGGTCCCACAGTTGACAGTACATGTCAGAGCAAAAACTAAGGTTGAAGGAAATGTACGTAGAGCTCCAAGACAGGATTATGTTGAGGCACAGATCTGGGGAAGGGTACCAAAAATGTCTGCAGCATTGGTGCACAAGAACACAGTGGCCTCCATCATTCTTAAATGGAAGAAGTTTGCAACCACCAAGACTCTTACTAGAGTTGACTGCCCGGCCATTGGGGGAGATGGGCCTTGGTCAGAGAGGTCACCAAGAACACGATGGTCATTCTGACGAGCTCCAGAGTTCCTCTGTGGAGATGGGACAACCATCTCTGCAGCACTCCATCAATCAGGCCTTTATTGTAGAGTGGCCAGATGGAAGCCATTCCTCAGTAAAAGGAACAGACAGCCCGCTTGGAGTTTGCCAATCGGCACCTAAAGGACTCTCAGACAATGAGAAAACAAGGTTCTCCGGCCTCGGGACAAGTCTCTGAATGTCCTTGAGTGGCCAAGCCAGGGCCTGGGCTTGAACCCGATCTAACATCTCTGGAGAGACCTGAAAACAGTTGTGCAGCAATGCTCCCAATCCAACCTGACAGAGCTTGAGGATCTGTAGAGAAGAATGGTAGAAACTCCCCAAATACAGGTGTGCCAAACTTGTAGCGTCATACCTAAGATTACTCGAGGCTGTGTCAAAGGTGATTCAACAAAGTACTGAGTAAAGGGTCAGAATAGTTCTGTCTTTTTTGGAAAACTCCAAGTGGGCTGTCATGTGTCAACTACAGACCAGTATCCCTTCTTTCTTTTCTCTCCAAAACTCTTGAACGTGCCGTCCTTGGCCAGCTCTCCCGCTATCTCTCTCAGAATGACCTTCTTGATCCAAATCAGTCAGGTTTCAAGACTAGTCATTCAACTGAGACTGCTCTTCTCTGTATCACGGAGGCCCTCCGCACTGCTAAAGCTAACTCTCTCTCCTCTGCTCTCATCCTTCTAGACCTATCGGCTGCCTTCGATACTGTGAACCATCAGATCCTCCTCTCCACCCTCTCCGAGTTGGGCATCTCCGGCGCGGCCCACGCTTGGATTGCGTCCTACCTGACAGGTCGCTCCTACCAGGTGGCGTGGCGAGAATCTGTCTCCTCACCACGCGCTCTCACCACTGGCGTCCCCCAGGGCTCTGTTCTAGGCCCTCTCCTATTCTCGCTATACACCAAGTCACTTGGCTCTGTCATAACCTCACATGGTCTCTCCTATCATTGCTATGCAGACGACACACAATTAATCTTCTCCTTTCCCCCTTCTGATGACCAGGTGGCGAATCGCATCTCTGCATGTCTGGCAGACATATCAGTGTGGATGACGGATCACCACCTCAAGCTGAACCTCGGCAAGACGGAGCTGCTCTTCCTCCCGGGGAAGGACTGCCCGTTCCATGATCTCGCCATCACGGTTGACAACTCCATTGTGTCCTCCTCCCAGAGTGCTAAGAACCTTGGCGTGATCCTGGACAACACCCTGTCGTTCTCAACTAACATCAAGGCGGTGGCCCGTTCTTGTAGGTTCATGCTCTACAACATCCGCAGAGTACGACCCTGCCTGACACAGGAAGCAGCGCAGGTCCTAATCCAGGCACTTGTCATCTCCCGTCTGGATTACTGCAACTCGCTGTTGGCTGGGCTCCCTGCCTGTGCCATTAAACCCCTACAACTCATCCAGAACGCCGCAGCCCGTCTGGTGTTCAACCTTCCCAAGTTCTCTCACGTCACCCCGCTCCTCCGCTCTCTCCACTGGCTTCCAGTTGAAGCTCGCATCCGCTACAAGACCATGGTGCTTGCCTACGGAGCTGTGAGGGGAACGGCACCTCAGTACCTCCAGGCTCTGATCAGGCCCTACACCCAAACAAGGGCACTGCGTTCATCCACCTCTGGCCTGCTCGCCTCCCTACCACTGAGGAAGTACAGTTCCCGCGCAGCCCAGTCAAAACTGTTCGCTGCTCTGGCCCCCCAATGGTGGAACAAACTCCCTCACGACGCCAGGACAGCGGAGTCAATCACCACCTTCCGGAGACACCTGAAACCCCACCTCTTTCAGGAATACCTAGGATAGGATAAAGTAATCCTTCTCACCCCCCCTTAAAAGATTTAGATGCACTTTTGTAAAGTGGCTGTTCCACTGGATGTCTTAAGGTGAACGCACCAATTTGTAAGTCGCTCTGGATAAGAGCGTCTGCTAAATGACTTAAATGTAAATGTATGTGCCTTTACTGAGGAGTGGCTTCCGTCTGTCCACTCTACCAAAAAGGGCTGATTCTTGGAGTGCCGCAGAGATGGTTGCCCTTCTGGAAGGTTCTCCCATATCCACAGAGGAACTCGGTAGTTCTGTCAGAGTGACCACTGTGTTCTTGGTCAACTTTCTGACCAAGGCCCCCCTCCTCCGATTGCTCAGTTTGGCCTGGCGGACAGCTCTAGGAAGATGTCTTTATGCTGCAATAGTTTGTGTCGGGAGGCTAAGGTCAGTCTGTTATATCTGGAGTATTTCTCCTTTCTCTCTTTCTCTTTCTCTCTCTGAGGACCTGAGCCCTAGGACCATGCCTCTGGACTACCTGGCTGATGACTCCTTGCTGTCCCCAGTCCACCTGGTTGTGATGCTGCTCCAGTTTCAACAGTGCTGCCTGCGGCTATGGAACACTGACCTGTTCACCGGACGTGCTACCTGTCCTAGATCTGCTGTTTTCAACTCTCTAGAGAGAGCTGGAGCGGTAGAGATACTCTGAATAATCGGCTATGAAAAGCCAACTGACATTTACTCCTGAGCTGCTGACCTTTTGCACCCTCTACAACCACTCTGATTATTATTATTTGACCCTGCTGGTCATCTATTAACATTTGAACATCTTGGCCATGTTCTGTTTTAATCTCCACCCGGCACAGCCAGAAAAGGACTGTCCACTTTCGAGTCTCATAGCAAAGGGCCTGAATACGTATGTAAATGAGGTATTTCAGTTTTCTAATACATTTACAAAACATTCTAAAAACGTGTTTTTGCTTTGTCATTATTCTTTATCCCTTTACACTTGTGTGTATAAGGTAGTAGTTTTGGAATTGTTAGCTAGATTACTCGTTGGTTATTACTGCATTGTCGGAACTAAAAGCACAAGCATTTCGCTACACTCGCATTAACATCTGCTAACCGTGTGTATGTGACAAATGCAATTTGATTTGATTTGATTTATGAGGTATTGTGTATAGATTGATGAGGGAATAAAAAATATATAAAAAATGAATAAGGCTGTAATTGAACAAAATGTGGAAAAAATTAAATGGTCTGAATACTTTCCGAACGCACTGTATATACAATTCTATTGGTTGTAAGATTGTTCTTTTGAATCCGGTGTCGTTTTGCTTATCAGTTCATAAACCCTGTGCCATGGAATCGGTATATCAAAAATCTCTTCCCAACTGTTTTGCACAGAGTTCAATTTGGTCCTTAAATAAAAAAGTATACCAGTTTAATTTATTTTTTTATTTTATTTTTTTTATTTCACCTTTATTTAACCAGGTAAGCAAGTTGAGAACAAGTTCTCATTTACAATTGCGACCTGGCCAAGATAAAGCAAAGCAGTTCGACACATACAACGACACAGAGTTACACATGGAGTAAAACAAACATACAGTCAATAATACAGTAAAAAAACAAAAAAAAAAACAAGTCTATATACAATGTGAGCAAATTAGGTGAGAAGGGAGGTAAAGGCAAAAAAGGCCATGGTGGCAAAGTAAATACAATATAGCAAGTAAAACACTGGAATGGTAGTATTGCAATGGAAGAATGTGCAAAGTAGAAATAAAAATAATGGGGTGCAAAGGAGCAAAATAAATAAATAAATTAAATACAGTTGGGAAAGAGGTAGTTGTTTGGGCTAAATTATAGGTGGGCTATGTACAGGTGCAGTAATCTGTAAGATGCTCTGACAGTTGGTGCTTAAAGCTAGTGAGGGAGATAAGTGTTTCCAATTTAAGAGATTTTTGTAGTTCGTTCCAGTCATTGGCAGCAGAGAACTGGAAGGAGAGGCGGCCAAAGAAAGAATGGTTTTGGGGGTGACTAGAAGATATACCTGCTGGAGCGTGTGCTACAGGTGGGAGATGCTATGGTGACCAGCGAGCTGAGATAAGGGGGGACTTTACCTAGCAGGGTCTTGTAGATGACATGGAGCCAGTGGGTTTGGCGACGAGTATGAAGCGAGGGCCAGCCAACGAGAGCGTACAGGTCGCAATGGTGGGTAGTATATGGGGCTTTGGTGACAAAACGGATAGCACTGTGATAGACTGCATCCAATTTGTTGAGTAGGGTATTGGAGGCTATTTTGTAAATGACATCGCCAAAGTCGAGGATTGGTAGGATGGTCAATTTTACAAGGGTATGTTTGGCAGCATGAGTGAATGATGCTTTGTTGCGAAATAGGAAGCCAATTCTAGATTTAACTGGATTGGAGATGTTTGATATGGGTCTGGAAGGAGAGTTTACAGTCTAACCAGACACCTAAGTATTTGTAGTTGTCCACGTATTCTAAGTTAGAGCCGTCCAGAGTAGTGATGTTGGACAGGCGGGTAGGTGCAGGTAAGCGATCGGTTGAAGAGCATGCATTTAGTTTTACTTGTATTTAAGAGCAATTGGAGGCCACGGAAGGAGAGTTGTATGGCATTGAAGCTTGCCTGGAGGGTTGTTAACACAGTGTCCAAAGAAGGGCCGGAAGTATACAGAATGGTGTCCTTAATCAGAGACTCACCAGCAGCAAGAGCGACCTCATTGATGTATACAGAGAAGAGAGTCGGTCCAAGAATTGAACCCTGTGGCACCCCCATAGAGACTGCCAGAGGTCCGGACAGCAGACCCTCCGATTTGACACACTGAACTCTATCAGAGAAGTAGTTGGTGAACCAGGCGAGGCAATCATTTGAGAAACCAAGGCTGTCGAGTCTGCCGATAAGGATGTGGTGGTTGACAGAGTCGAAAGCCTTGGCCAGATCAATGAATACGGCTGCACAGTAATGTTTCTTATCGATGGCGGTTAAGATATCGTTTAGGACCTTGAGCGTGGCTGAGGTGCACCCATGACCAGCTCTGAAACCAGATTGCATAGCAATTATCACAATTTTCTTTAACCAGTTTTGGTCTTTAATGCAAGGCTGACCGAGAAGTTCCTTACTTTTTTCCCATTGCACTTGCCTCTTCCATTTTTATCTTTTAAAAAAACGTTTTAACCCTTTTTCTCCCCAATTTCGAAATATCCAATTGGTAGTTACAGTCTTGTTCCACGGCTGCAACTACTGTATGGACTCGGGAGAGGCAAAGGTCGAGAGCCATGCATCCTCTGAAACACAACCCTGCCAAGTCGCACTGCTTTTTGACACACTGCACATTTCATGTGTCGGAGTAAACACTGTACAACGGGCAACTGTGTCTGCATGCGCACGGCCCGCCACAGGAGTCACTAGAGAGCGATGGGACAAGTACATCCCGGTCGGTCAAACCCTCCCCTTACCAGGACGACGCTCGGCCAAATGTGCGCCGCCTCATGCATCTCAAGGTTGCGCCGGCTGTGACACAGCCCGGAATCTAACCCAGGTCTGTAGTGAAGCCTCAAGCACTGCGATGCGGTGTCTTAAACCGCTGTGCCACTCGGTAAGCCTGCCTCTTCCATTTTTGTGGTAATGCTGTAATTAATTGGTTGTAATTGTGGGTGGAGCAGACATTTGCATATATTTTTGTTAGCTGAATGTGTGCCGTAACTCCACCAGTCCTATTTATGATATAATTTACAAAGATTATACCGTAGAAAAAAAAGTATATATATTTGAGTTTAACCATATTATTTATTGTATTATTTGTCTTTTCTGTTGGATTAAACTGAAATTTCTATGGCTTGAATTAGAAACATTTGGATTATTATTTAATTTTCAAATAACCAAAAGTAAGAGGTTGTAATCTGAATAAAGGCCATTCTTGAACATGGGGTGAGACATTCTTACTAGTCTGCTAGAGAACCAGTTCGGATTTAAGTTACACTTTTGTATGACTGAAGCCTTTAGTGAGAGGTCTAATTCTTTAATATTGTCACGCCCTGGCCATAGAGAGGCTTTTATTCTCTATTTTAGTTAGACCAGGGTGTGACTAGGGTTGGCATTCTATGTTTTGTATTTCTTTGTTGTTTGGCCTGGTGTGGTTCTCAATCAGAGGCAGCTGTCTATCGTTGTCTCTGATTGAGAACCATACTTAGGTAGCTTTTTCCCACTGGGTTGTGGGTAGTTGTTTTCTGTTTTGTGTCTGCACCAGACAGAACTGTTTCGTTTTCGTTCATTCTCTTTTGTTGTTTTGTTAATCAGTGTTCAGTTCCATTAATAAAAATATGAACACGTACCAAGCTGCACTTTGGTCCTCTCCTTCCAACAGCCATTACAAATATTTAATAATTTCTGCCCCCCAAATTAATTTATATATTACATAAATATGCCTGTTTAATTTTGTCTGGCTTGCCATTCCAAATTAAATTGAATATTTTTGGCTCATATAATTTAAAAAACTAGTTGCTAGGTGTAGGCCATAAGCAATTAGGTCAACTGGGATATGACTAAATTATTAATCAGGGTGATTGTTCCACAAATAGACAGGTGTTTTCCATTCCATGGTAGCAACATCGTTTCTATTTTTGCAATGAGGCTGTGTAGGGATCCAAATTGTGAATTTAAAAGAAAACATTAATCATCAGTGTACAAAGACACCTTTGTTTTCAAGCCCTGGCTTTCTAGCCCCTTGATATTATTGATGGCTCTGATTTGAATGGCTAACATAATAAATAGATATGCCGATAGTGGACAACCTTGTCTTACTCCTTGACAGTTTAATACTTTCTGAAAAGTAGCCATTATTTACACCTAGAGTTACATTGTATGAGAGATTCTCCTAAATTGAAATATTCCAGGCAATTATATATAAATTCCAGTCATACTTTATCAAAAGCCTTTTCAAAGTCAATTTTGTCACAGACACTTTGTGAAATCAAAGGCTGGAACAAGAAATGGTATCCTTAAAATAATACATCCATTAATATGTAGTTTGTTCTTGTCTGCAAGCAGTGAATTACAGTACAAATATTTGCCAGACAAAGAGAGCTTCAATATTGTGGATGGCCAGATATGAAGCTGCATATAGTTTGACACCGTTGCCTTACAAATGTATCGTTTGTTTCTAATTTTGAGTAAATGACCAAGTTTAATTCTTCCCAAAGGGTCGATACAGCTGTAATTCAGACAAATTACATTTCACACAAGCACTGAGGCTGAGTCTCCTCCCCCTGAGTCTCCTCCCCCACAACTGAACAGCCAATGCATCTCTGTTGCTAGACAGAACCTTTAGTGATATCTGTTCTTCCTCACTTCATCTAACCTGACCTCTACACCAAAGTGCTCACTACTCCCCAACTCTAGGCTGTCATGGTTATGGATACCAGACTGTGTCTCTTCTCCTCCCAGAGGATCCCTGATGGCTAACAATAACATATCCTGACATAATGTAAGCGTTATACATACAAAAGTATACAAAACAAACTTACTCATTCAATGACAGACTGACCAGGTGAATCCAGGTGAAAGCTACAGTATGATCCCTTGTTGATGTCACTTGGCGGTATAAGTTAGTGCACCAATAACAAAGGGAGTTTTCTCTCCACTCTGCTAATAGCAGCTAGTTTTCAGGTGACATGTCCCTCCCGCTAGGGTCCTCCAATTAGGCCCCTCACTCAGACCACTCCCAGACAGTCATAGCATTGATTGAGAACTGCTTATTGCTAAGAAGCTATAATTTATTTGGGACAATTTGTATGAAAAAGAATCACAGTAAGGTACTTAATTGTTACCCAGAAATTATTTAAAATTGAGATTTTTTTTAAATGGCTGCATTGGACCATTAACAAATCGCTGTGAATGGTGCATATTGTGCATATTCTGCATACTACGTAATTGCTTAACACTTAAACAAGTCCAAAAAAGTATTTCATCACTTAGCTATTGCATCATCAATACAAAGATATATCAGTATGTGTCCTCCCCCAGTTTGAGACGAAATGTTAATTAGATGTCCCAAGGCTGAGAAAAAATGTGCCACAGTTTGCAGAACACTGGAAAATGTAATTCCCCCTTCATCTCTATGCGGCTCAGCATATGAAACAGACTGTCAAGCAAGGCAAGATTAAGAATTTCCATTAACCAAGCCAGAAAAAGATGAACCCACAGACACCTTATTAAAATCCTGTGTGTGTAAAGGAGATAATTAAAATGAATGTTGTTAATTTAAAACCAATTAAAATGAAGACATGGCCATAATTATAGCAGTTTGTCTGGAGCATACAATGTCCCTAGGTTACGACTTCAATCTGGCCAACATCAGGCAAGGCTAAAGCAGCAGTAGCACCTCTTGCTGGGAGAATACCTGTGCTCATTGCACCATATCTGGATTATTAAACTGTTTAATAAGGGAAAGTGTTGCTATCCTTGACGTGCTACTGTAGTTGGCAAAACAGTCAGCAAAGTTAGCCTGTACTTTCATCCACAGATGGGTTCATTTTTACTAGTCATTAAGATCAGGCTTCGACTGTTGCGTAGGGATGTCTTGTTGCAATGCTGTGCTGTTTATTGGTGCACTCTGTGGTGACCCGTCATTCAGGGCAGAGCCCCACCTGTTTTGAGACCCACATTTTAAACATAAAAAAATGTGATTCAACTGGAACGAATTGTGGCAGCCAGGATGGTGGTAACAAGCACCCACGGCCGAGGACTGATCCGCACAGCTCTAGACCACTAATACAACTGGAGAGAAGTGCTGTGAAATTCCATCCGCATACCTAACATACCTGATCTTAACCATCTTTGTACAGAAGTTCTCCGTAATCATTTCCCCATCAATACCGTAAAATATGGTATACCGCCCAGCCCTACTAGTGAGTGCATAGATTTTCATAATTGTCCCGCATGCGAATCAAACCCACAACCCTGGTTTTGCAATCGCCATGCTCTACCAACTGAGCCACATGGAACACATGAAGGGAGTACGGGTGTGTCTCTTTGTTAACAACAGCTGGTGTGTGATCTCTAGTGTTAAGGAAGTCTCGAGTTCGAATACTGTACCTGACATTTTCATCCTATCCCTGACCCAGTCTGTAATACCAATTTCTTTCAAGCAGAACACCATAGTCTCCATACCCAAGAACGCCAAGGTAACCTGCCTAAATGACTATCACCCCATAGCACTCATCTATAGCCATGAAATGCTTTGAAAGGCTGGTCATGGCTCACATCAACACCATCATCCCAGACGCCCTGGACCCACTCCAATTTGTATACTGAACCAACAGATCCACAGATGAAGCAATCTCTATTGCACTCCACACTGACTAAGGGAATACCTTCCCTCCACTTCAGAAAGACAAAGGTGCTGATCGTGGACTAGAGGAAACGGAGGGACGAGCACGCCCCTATCCACATCGATGGGACTGTAGTGGAGCAGGTGGAGAGCTTCAAGAAACTCGGTGTCCACAACACTATTAACATGGTCCACACACACCCACACAGTTGGGTAGAGGCCGACAGCACCTGTCCCCCTCAGGAGGCTGAAAAGATTTGGCATGGGCCCTCAGATACTCAGGATGTCTGAGTTGTACATCTGAACCATTGAGAGCATAACCGCTTGGTGTGGCAACTGCTTGGCATCCGACCGCAAGGCGCTACAGAAGGTAATGCGTACGACCCAGTACATCATCGGGGCCGAGCTCCCTTCCATGCAGGACCTCTGTAAAAGGCAGTGTCAGAGGAAGGCCCACAAAATTGTCAGACTCCATCCATACAAGCCAGAGAGCTGTTCTCTCTGCTACCGCATGGAAACAACAGGAACAGCTTCTACCCCCAAGCCATAAGATTGCGAAACAAGACTGCTAAATAGCTAATCAAATGGCTACCCAGACTACCTGCATTGACACTTTTTTTGCACTGATATGCACACACACTGTACTCTACCCACACACTCACAAATACCAACACTGACACCCCAACAACATACACAAACACTATATATGCCCACACAGACATAACATGTGCACACATGCATACTGACACCACACACACACACATTTGCACTCACCACATATGCTGCTGCTACTATCTATCCTGTTGCCTAGTCACTTTACCCATGCCTACAGGGGAGCTGTGGATGTATTTCAAGGCCCTTCAAACTCAGAGCCTTTTTGCTTGACATCATTGGAAAATCAAAAGAAATCAGCCAAGACCTCAGAAAAACAATTGTAGACCACAAGTCTGGTTCATCCTTGGGAGCAATTTCCAAACGCCTGAAGATACCACGTTCGTCTGTACAAACAAACGTGTGCAGGTATAAACACCATAGGACCATGCAGCCTTATTACCACCCAGGAAGGAGACGTGTTCTGTCTCCTAGAGATGAACATACTTTTTGCACCAAAGTGCAAAACAATTCCAGAACAACAGCAAAGGACCTTGTGAAGATGCTGGAGGAAACAGGTACAAAAGCATCTATATCCACAGTAAAAACAGGTCCTATATCGACAACCTGATAGGCCGCTCAGCAAGGAAGAAGCCACTGCTCCAAAACTGCCATAAGAAAGCCAGACTACGGTTGCAACTGCACATGGGGACAAAGATCACACTTTTTGGAGAAATGTCCTCTGTTCTGATGAAACAAAAATAGAACTGTTTGTCCATAATGACCATCGTTAGGTTTAGAGGAAAAATGTGGAGGCTTGCAAGCCGAAGAACACCATCCCAACCGTGAAGCACGGGGGTGGTAGCATCATTTTGTGGGGGTGCTTTGCTGCAGGAGGGACTGGTGATCTTCACAAAATAGATGGCAGTATGAGGCAGGAAAATTATGTGGATATATTGAAGCAACATCTCAAGACATCAGTCACGAAGTTAAAGCTTGGTCGCAAATAGGTCTTCCAAATGGACAATGACCCAAAGCATACTTCAAAAGTTGTGGCAAAATGGCTTAAGTATTACAAAGTCAAGGTATTGGAGTGGCCATCACAAACCACTGACCTCAATCCCATAGAAAAATTCTGGGCAGAACTGAAAAAGCGTGGGCGAGCAAAGAGGCCTAAACACCTGACTCAGTTACACCAGTTCTGTCAGGAGGAATGGGCCAAAATTCACCCAACTTATTGTGGGAAGCTTGTGGAAGGCTACCCAAAATGTTTGACCCAAATTAAACAATTTAAAGGCAATGCTACCAAATACTAATTGAGTGTATGTAAACTTCTGACCCACTGGGAGTGTGATGAAAGAAATAAAAGCTGAAATAAAAGAATGAACTACAAAAATCTCAAACTGGAAACACTTATCTCCCTCACTAGCTTTAAGCACCAGCTGTCAGAGCAGCTCACAGATTACTGCACCTTTACATAGCCCCCCCATAATTTAGCCCAAACAACTACCTCTTTCCCTACTGTATTTATTTTATTTTATTTATTTATTTTGCTCCTTTGCACCCCATTATTTTTATTTCTACTTTGCACATTCTTCCACTGCAAATCTACCATTCCAGTGTTCCCGGGCAGCCGAGCGGAAATGGAGGAAAACTCGCCTCCCTGCAGACCTGGCATCCTTTCACTCCCTCCTCTCTACATTTTCCTCCTCTGTCTCTGCTGCTAAAGCCACTTTCTACCACTCTAAATTCCAAGCATCTGCCTCTAACCCTAGGAAGCTCTTTGCCACCTTCTCCTCCCTCTTGAATCCTCCTCCCCCTCCCCCCCCCTCCTCCCTCTCTGCAGATGACTTCGTCAACCATTTTGAAAAGAAGGTCGACGACATCCGATCCTCGTTTGCTAAGTCAAACGACACCGCTGGTTCTGCTCACACTGCCCTACCCTGTGCTCTGACCTCTTTCTCCCCTCTCTCTCAGATGACATCTCGCGTCTTGTGACGGCCGGCCGCCCAACAACCTGCCCGCTTGACCCTATCCCCTCCTCTCTTCTCCAGACCATCTCCGGTGACCTTCTCCCTTACCTCACCTCGCTCATCAACTCATCCCTGACCGCTGGCTACGTCCCTCCCGTCTTCAAGAGAGCGAGAGTTGCACCCCTTCTGAAAAAACCTACACTCGATCCCTCCGATGTCAACAACTACAGACCAGTATCCCTTCTTTCTTTTCTCTCCAAAACCCTTGAACGTGCCGTCCTTGGCCAGCTCTCCCGCTATCTCTCTCAGAATGACCTTCTTGATCCAAATCAGTCAGGTTTCAAGACTAGTCATTCAACTGAGACTGCTCTTCTCTGTATCACGGAGGCGCTCCGCACTGCTAAAGCTAACTCTCTCTCCTCTGCTCTCATCCTTCTAGACCTATCGGCTGCCTTCGATACTGTGAACCATCAGATCCTCCTCTCCACCCTCTCCGAGTTGGGCATCTCTGGCGCGGCCCACGCTTGGATTGCGTCCTACCTGACAGGTCGCTCCTACCAGGTGTCGTGGCGAGAATCCGTCTCCTCACCACGTGCTCTCACCACTGGTGTCCCCCAGGGCTCTGTTCTAGGCCCTCTCCTATTCTCGCTATACACCAAGTCACTTGGCTCTGTCATAACCTCACATGGTCTCTCCTATCATTGCTATGCAGACGACACACAATTAATCTTCTCCTTTCCCCCTTCTGACGACCAGGTGGCGAATCGCATCTCTGCATGTCTGGCAGACATATCAGTGTGGATGACGGATCATCACCTCAAGCTGAACCTCGGCAAGACGGAGCTGCTCTTCCTCCCGGGAAGGACTGCCCGTTCCATGATCTCGCCATCACGGTTGACAACTCCATTGTGTCCTCGTCCCAGAGCGCTAAGAACCTTGGCGTGATCCTGGACAACACCCTGTCGTTCTCAAATAACATCAAGGCGGTGGCCCGTTCCTGTAGGTTCATGCTCTACAACATCCGCAGAGTACGACCCTGCCTCACACAGGAAGCGGCGCAGGTCCTAATCCAGGCACTTGTCATCTCCCGTCTGGATTACTGCAACTCGCTGTTGGCTGGGCTCCCTGCCTGTGCCATTAAACCCCTACAACTCATCCAGAACGCCGCAGCCCGTCTGGTGTTCAACCTTCCCAAGTTCTCTCACGTCACCCCGCTCCTCCGCTCTCTCCACTGGCTTCCAGTTGAAGCTCGCATCCGCTACAAGACCATGGTGCTTGCCTACGGAGCTGTGAGGGGAACGGCACCTCACTACCTCCAGGCTCTGATCAGGCCCTACACCCAAACAAGGGCACTGCGTTCATCCACCTCTGGCCTGCTCGCCTCCCTACCACTGAGGAAGTACAGTTCCCGCTCAGCCCAGTCAAAACTGTTCGCTGCTCTGGCCCCCAATGGTGGAACAAACTCCCTCACGACGCCAGGACAGCGGAGTCAATCACCACCTTCCGGAGACACCTGAAACCCCACCTCTTTAAGGAATACCTAGGATAGGATAAAGTAATCCTTCTCCCCCTCCCCCCTTAAAAGACCTAGATGCACTATTGTAAAGTGGCTGTTCCACTGGATGTCATAAGGTGAAAGCACCAATTTGTAAGTCGCTCTGGATAAGAGCGTCTGCTAAATGACTTAAATGTAAATGTAAATGTCTATATTGTATTTACTTTGCCACCATGGCCCTTTTTTGCCTTTACCTCCCTTATCTCACCTCATTTGCTCACATCATATATAGACTTGTTTATACTGTATTATTGACTGTATGTTTGTTTTACTCCATGTGTAACTCTGTGTCGTTGTATGTGTCGAACTGCTTTGCTTTATCTTGGCCAGTCGCAATTGTAAATGAGAACTTGTTCTCAACTTGCCTACCTGGTTAAATAAAGGTGAAATAAAAAAATAAAACATCTAAATTCTCTCTACTATTATTCTGACATTTCACATTCTTAAAATAAAGTGGTGATCCTAACTGACCGAAAACAGGGCATTTTTACTAGGATTAAATGTCAGGAATTGTCAAAAACTGTGTTTAAAATGTATTTGGCTAAGCTGTATGTAAACTTCCGACTTCAACTGTATATGTACTGCACACCTCAATTACCTCGTACCCCTACACATGTACTCGGTACTGGTACTCGTTTATAGCATGTTATGTTTTCTCGTTATTGTTATCAGTTCATCACTGTGTGTTTATTCCTTGTGTCACAATCTTTATTTAGCGTTGTCGAAGAAGGTTACACCTGTTGTGATATGCAGAGACATGACTGACCTCAGTGATGACTGACCTTCCTTGCGGTTGTACATCTGCTGTGCCTCTTTCAATGTTCTCTTATTCTCTGTCTGCCTCTATATCTCACTCACCAACCATGATCACACATTCAGAACATTAATTCAGTAATAGTATGCATGATCATGACTTCCGCTCTGATTTACATCACTTAAAATCTATGCATGTGTGCTGGCTGTACTTGTACCATATACACTGGGATCCACTGGAGACAAAACATGACAGTAGGGGTCGATTAAGACCATGGCATCACGTTGACATGAGCTACAGAATGGCCAGCTGAACTTCCATCACCACAATGGGCAGAACCAGCCCTCTACCTGGACAGCAGGACTGTTCTCTTATGGCTCACAGTTTAAAAGAAGCCACATGCCTGTATGTGAAAGAGAATAAGTTGTTGTGTGGCAGGCAGCAAAGGGGATATGAACACAATGAGTGCAGCTGTTATTGGTGGAGAGCAGATGCTCACAGCTACTATATCCAAAGCCAGAGGCATGTCATGTTTCACAACAGCAATTCAAAAATAACCTGAAAAAAAGAAAAACGACAGCTATGGATAGCATTTAGCTTTACATCACATATATGACTTGGTCTGCCATGTGGCACACTTCTGTCTATAATTTGAGCTGCTTAGTATGTTTAGGTAATGCACTTTAAAAATATATATATATATTATGATTTTTTTTACCCCTTTTTATCATGTGTCGGAGGAAACGCTGTACAACCGGCGACCGAAGTCAGCGTGCATGTGCCCGGCCTGCCAGAAGGAGTCGCTAGAGTGCGTTGGGACAAGGACACCCTGGCCGGCCAAACCCTCCCATATCCCGGACCATGCTGGACCAATTGTGCTCGCCTCATTGGACTCTGAGTCATGGCGGGCTGCGACACAGCCTGGGAAAAATCTGCGTCTGTAATAACGCTTAGCGCCGTCGATGCAGTGCCTTAGACCGCTGTGCCACTCGGGAGGTGGTAATCCTTCCTAATACGGCTTTTTTGAAAGATATCACAAAGGACTGCACAAGTGTTGCTAAGGCTCTCTACTTTCTGGAAGACCACGTTTTTAAATCAGTGAAATGCCCGATGGAAACAGAGTATGACAGCTAATTCAGGCATATGATTGCAAATGCGGAGGGAGTCGAAAAGAAAACACAGATGGCTGTTGTATAAAACACCTGTCTTGATTACATCTTCAAACTAAGGGCAACTATGGCATCCGTGACAGATGCACCAGTTATGCTACCCCCATGCTGCTGATGTCATGCGGCCTGTCGTTTTTTGGTGTGTATATATTTTAACAAAACGACAACAAACAAGCATGAGGTCGGACGACATGATAATGATCATTACGTCATTGGGACAACTACAGTATATACAGACATGTCGATAGAAGTAGAATAAACCAGCCCGTATTCTTGAAATCTTTGGTTTTACACTACCATACTCACTGTTTAGCACATTTGAATTCTTAAAGAGATGGGTGGGGCTAAGGCTTATGAGGTTCTGAATGATGCTGAAGATGTTTCCCAAAATGTTCAAGGGTAGTTTTCTCCAAAGTGTTAAGTTTATCAACTTTCAAAGCAGAATTACCTTCTCATTTGTTCCTCAACTGCAGTGTATGATATACTATCTCTACTTTTATCCATTGTTTCCAGTAGTATTCAGGTATAGATTTTTACTACTTGATGCTGGTAGTAAATATGTGGCTAAAACACTACAGCTTTACTACACAGGCTTTTCACGACCGCAGAAGACGACAAAACAAGTAATTGGTTGTTGTTAGCTAGAAACTGTTTTTGACAATCCCGAATGTAATCATCTTCCATCCTGGCACCACCTGTACGTTTACCTTTCCTTTTTGTTTTATGGATAGTTTCATGTCGTTGTTTATATCACTTTTTACCAGATTGAAATGATTGCCAGCCAAAACGGTCTTGTGGTTAACCTAGATGTTTTCTAGCTCCATTGGAATGTAGCTATGTAGCCTCTGCTTTCATCATGCTAGCTAATAAGAATGTGTGTCTGTATGCAAATGTGCAGTAGGTTCATATCGGTATACTTACCCTTTGACTTACCACTTTTGACCTGTTGCCAAGAAGGCCCTCGACATAAGAAGACTGGAGGCCATTGTTTATTACATGTTTTTTTACGTGTTGTTTTATGTGACCTCTTTTAGCAGATGATTGATGGTCGCTTATAATTGGTTGTCTCTTGTGCTTTATTATCGAAAAGGTTACATGGCGGAGAAATATGGCTGCAACCAAAAAAAAAGAGGATCTGAAGATAATTAATTCAAAGCTGAATGAAGACAAGGCCTCAAAGGGATTAACAAAAGTGTAAATATGTAATTTAATTGATTGTGTTTGTAAAAGCTTATTATTTCTTGCTTGATTGCATAACTACAGTTAGAAACTTCAGTAAATAACATGTGCACTAGTCTAGTAGTCACACAGGGGTGAAACAAGAAGATGTCAGCAGTGGGTTTTGAGTAGGCAAACAGTAGTAAATGTGTCCGTTTTTAATAGTAATTCAAAAGGGGGTTATGTAGGAAATGAAAAAGGATCAAGAGCAATTCAGTAGTGACACAACACTACACACACAAATGGCATTAGTAATTCAACAGGGATTGAGTAGGCATACAGCATTAATGTAGTAATTCAATACTGAACATGTATGAATTGTGTAGGTATGTGTAGGTTTTAAGTAGTATATACCCAAAGGCTTAGTACTTACACAGTAGTCATTAAGGGAGAATTATGTAGTGCTTTGAGTAGACAATATGTAGTGTTCACCAGTGGAGAAACAATTTATCACTCATACCTACTTAAATTATTATGTAAATCATTACTGGTTTGCTACACATCTCAATGGCAATCAAGTAGTAAAAACAGTAGGTTTTGTGTAGATATTGTGTTGTAGGGGTGAGTAGTAACTCGGTGGTGTTTTTTCATGAGGGAAGTGTTCAGAGCAATCTGTCCAATTGTTGTATTTCTGTCATCTAGTGTTTGACATAGTGGATAAGGAGTTACTGTGAGGGGGCGCGGAGATAGCGAACAGAAAAACGTCTCACTAAACATGAGACAACAAGCTGTGAGTGGGGACAGGAGGTGAAAATGAAAACATTAAATAGGCTAGCTAACAGATAGGCTATAGTACTATGCTTTTAAAAAATTACATTACGACCATCCTCTAAAATAAGTCAATAAAATCATCCATGTCAATTGAATTTATATGTGGAAAAAAATCATGTGTACGAAGGCAAAAGTGCAGGATTTTTTCATGTTCTAAATGGAGGTTTTTGGGGAGTGTTATGGGATGCCATCCAGTCTCCGTCTTCCCAGGCAATGAGGTGACACCCATAGTCATTTCAAATCATACACCTGAAACCCATTGTGGCAGATAGCCGGCTCCGCAGGCGTGTAATTTCACTATGACGAAGGCCATAAAAGCAAGTGCAGTGTATTCCCAGTCAATGTGGATATCCAGTCAGTGAGGTCACCAGCACTGCATACAGGAAGTGCTGAAGGGCCTGTGTGTGATCCAATTGGTATGAGCAGATGTTGATTGGGGATCTGTGCGATCTCTGCTCTTAACCCTCTTATCTACCCATAATTTAGAGGTTAAAACAAACAAGCATTGCATTTTGCATGACATGATAATGCAGTCCTCGCACACGCCATGCATCAAAACTGTGCTTTGCAATCAATGCCTTTTTATTGAGTAGTGTCTCTAAGGATTACACTTTACATTTACCGTCTTACACATTTGGAGACAGCTAGGTGATGTTTTCAGAGGTCTCGTAAATACTAGATTATTTGGCATTCATACAAAGAGAGGCAATGAGCCTGTGCATGAATAGAGTGTTGGATCTTAATTTGATTACTCTTTTGTTGCTGAGAAATGCAGATGAGCTTTGTGATTTACATAAATTCACTGAAAACCCCAAACAACTCAAGGTTATATAAACAGTATGACACTTTTCATGTAGCCTACTTTTGGCCAGCTAATAGCCTAACCACCAATCAGGCAACATAATGGACTAAACATTCAAATCCTGTTGCTGCAGGATCATTTGGTGTGACAATATACACTGAGTATACCAAAAATTAGGAACACCATCCTAATATTGAGTTGCACCCCGCCCTTTTGCCCTCAGAACAGACTCAATACATCAGGGCATGTACTCTAGGTGTTCGAAAGTGTTCCACAGTGATACTGGCCCATGTTGACTCCAATGCTTCCCACAGTCTGTGCTAAATACAATTGTCTACTGGAATACATTTTCATCTGGTTTTAGAGCTGGTGTTTACAGCTACACCCTGACCTGAATTTTAGCACGGACGTATCACTCAGTCTTTCTTTATTGCCCATATTGACATGCAAAAACAGGCATAAACAGAAACGTTCAATATCGTAATGTTCTCTTTTAATGCGTGCTTTACTAAAATCTAGTAAATCTAAATCTAAATCTAAATCTAGTTTCATGGCTATTTAAACAGTAGGGTCTAACTATTTCTGATGTTCATGTTTTACAGCTTTTGGAAGACTTCAAAATGGAACCTCTGACTCCAAAAGCCTTTTCTACAGATGTCCAGAGAGGGCATATGAATTAAAAAATGATTCCCTTTGTTATGTTGAGATCACGACCTATTTAACTCATGATCACGTTGTAACAAAATGTGTTTTGTCGAGATCATGAGATGAACTATTTTGATGGGAGTGGACCTATTGATGATAGACTGATCGCAGTGTCATAGTGCACCAGAAGCAGCAAGACTACAAACATCTAAGACCTTGATTAGAGCACATCTGTTGTAGTAGCCATGTGCCTTCATGAAACGTCTTTAGAAACCACAACATGTGATTCACTTGTTTTAATATTTAATATTTTTCTGTTTTACTTGTTAATTGTTGTTTGTGACTGTGTTTTTGCTGCTACTGACAAATATTAAGTAGATTAAAATAAATAAATAAATAAAATAAAATATAATAAACTGTCTAACATTTGTATCCATGAAATGCTTTGAAAGGCTGGTTCACATCAAGTATATCATCCCAGACAACCTGGAACCATTCCAATTCGCATACCGCCACAGCAGATCCACAGATGATGCAATCTCTATTATAGTCCACACTGTCCTCTCCCACCTGGACAAGAGAAACAACTACGTGAGAAGGCTGTTCATTGACTATAGCTCAGCGTTCAACTCCATAGTGCGCTCCAAGCTCATCACTAATCTCAGGACCCTAGGACTGAACACCTTCCTCTGTAACGGGATCCTGGACTTCCTGACAAGCCACCCCCAGGTGGTGAGGGTGGGCAGCAACACATCCACCATGATGACCCTCTACACGAGGGCCCCTCAGGGGTGCGTGGTTAGTCCCCTCCTGTACTCCTTGTTCCCCTACGACTGCGTGGCCATGCATGACTCCAACACCAGCATTTAAGTTGCAGACGAAGCAACGGTGGTTGGCCTGATCATCGACTACGATGAGACAGCCTATAGGGAAGAGGTCAGTGACCTGGCAGTGTAGAGTCAGGACAGCAACCTCTCCCTCATCGTCAGCAAGATAAAGGAGCTGATCGTGGACTACAGGAAACAGAGGGCTTAGCATGCCCCCATCCAAATCGACGGGGCTGTAGTGGAGCGGGTCAAGAGCTTCAAGTTCCTCGGTGTCCACATTGCTAAGGAATTATCATGGTCCCCACACACACAGTCATGAAGGTAATAATGACTCTGAACGTGCAGGAGGCTGAAAAGATTATGCATGTGCCCTCATATTCTCAAAAAGTTATACAGCTGCACCATTGAGAGCATCTTGACTGGCTGCATTACCTCTTGGTATGGCAATTGCTTGGCATCAGACTGCAAGGCGCTACCGAGGGCAATGAATAAGCGGGCCTGCCATCCTTGTCCAATTTTTTTAGAGTACCAGATGCACGTGGCAAATTTGAGCCGAATTTGGGTTTTATTTCCACTGCACGCAGTTTGCTAGAAGAGTCCGTTGTTACAGCCTATGTAAAGGTGCTTATTGCATTACTTTGCCGCGCATACATCATTTCAGATTTTCGAAATTGATAAAATATCAAATCTTGTGCAAAGGCATTTTAGAAGCATTGCCTCTATAGCTAACACCGGACACTCATTCATTCTTCATCGCACAGTCTTCTAAACTCCCCTCTCCATTTATTGCCAAGATGTTCATATTTATTTTTGATTATACTTTTGTAATGCATTTTGTGACATGGATCAGAATTACAGTTACAGTCTAACAGGTTGCGTGATCCTCATAATGTTACGTGGAAAATACAACTAATGGGAACGCAGAATTAAATGTGTATCACACTCGAACAAATGCGATCAGTTCTTTTTTGTATTCGCATTTCATTTCTTTCATTAGGCAAATGAGAGTGAACTGCTGGCACTTTAGAGCCCACTGAATGTCCATCTTATGTTCGCTAATGTTAGCTTGAAACAATTAGTGTTTACCTTCCCACAACACACGGGGTCGAAAAGGGATTTGTCCATGTGTTTACGTACAGCTGACAGTCGGCAAACTCAGCATCACAACAAACAAGAGGGGCAGACACGGGGTAGCCACGTCGAATAATGACATTCATCTCCATGTCCGTTGACACAAACTCCGTACATGTCTGTGTGTTGCAGCTCGAGAATCGGGATGTTATTTGTTATTAAAATGTTTAAAAAAAAATAAATTTAAAAAATCAGGCCATTTTAATTTCTGCGTACTTTTAACTAGAATCTCGTACCTGCGTACATGGACAGAGAATTGCGTAGTTGGTACGCAAAATGCGTGCATCTTGGCAGGTCTGTGTACGGACCTGTACATCATTGGGGCCGTGCTCCCTGCCATCCAGGACCTCTATACCAGGTGGTATCAGAGGAAGGCTCTAAAAATTGTCAAAGACTACAGCCATCCAAGTCATAGACTGTTCTCTGCTACTGCACAGCAAGCGGTACCAATGCACCAAGTCTGGAACCAATAGGACCCTGAACAGCTCCAAGCCATAAGACTGCTAAATAGTCAGTTAAATAGTTAACCAATAGCTACCCTGACTATGTGCGGTGGTCTTTTTTTGCACTAACTCTTTTGACTCATCACATACACTGCTGCTCCTATTTATTATCTATCCTGTTGCCTAGTCACTTTCTCCCAACCTTATATCTACCTCAATTATCTCGTACCCCAGCACATCGACTCGGTACTGTTACCCTGTATATATAGCCAAGTTATCGCTACTCATTGTGTATTTATTCCTCATGTTATTATATTTTTTTCTCTCTACATTGTTGGAAAGGGCCCTCAAGTAAGCATTTCACTGTTAGTCTACACCTGTTCTTTACAAAGCATGTGACAAATAGCATTTGCTTTGATTGATTTGATTTGAATCTATCATCAATAAGTCCACTCCTATTTACAGAGTTTATCTTGTGATCTTGAAAAAATGGTGGAATATACTTTTTTATTCATAATGTCCTCCTTGGACTTCCCTACTTTTCAGTGATTTCAGGCTACTCCTTTTTTACAGAATGCTATTTTTCTTGGACCTATTACACCTGACATTATACTGCTCAGTAATAGAGATTTCTAGGCAGCCACACATCTTACATTTCCCTTTAACAAGAGGAACTTTCAACAAAAGCAATGAGAGTATTTTTGTACATTTCCCTTGATTCGGAGTTTAAGAGTTCCTATTACACCTCTCTATGACAAATGGAATTATCTTCTAAACCAAGCTGCACTCATACAGTATCACTCACATTAACACACTGTACTAGATTACATGGTGTCGTAAACAAGAGCCTTGCTTTTTAAACTGCAAGGGTATCAGACATCCATCACCACCATCTTAACTTCTACCTAATAGTAGGTGAAGTAGCTTCTGGCATGGCTGCCACTTCCGGTACCCATTCCAAGCAGTGGAGGAAAAGCAATAACTCACACTCCTGTTTGGTTAATGTAAACAGGTCGACCTCAGCGAGACCACTCACTGTAGACTTCCTGGAAACCCGATTGCCAATGCGAGAGAAACAATTTATTGGAACAATAAATAATACCTTAGAGTTATATGCAGCAGCGTGCTGTGCATATTGCATCTGCCGAGGAAACTGGCCATGACATTTAATGTGTCACATCCAATCCAATTCAAAGCTGAAACGGTACACCTTAACTTCTCAGCACGACTGGCCACTATGAAGCACAAAATTCCTGGAGTGTCGAATGTTGCTAGCAGTGACACAAACAAATTGCTTTCAGTTCTGCCATGGCAGTTGAAATATGGGATTTGTAATCCGGTTACTCACCGAGCTATGATAATGAATAAGTATCTTTGTACATTTTCACTGTACAATATGAAATAGATTGGTACAGTCTTTCACATTAGGCTTGTTTGTGTACACTCAAAAGGAACAGAAAGGATAATAACTGAAGAAAAACAGGACTTTTATCCCTCACTTGATTAATACCAAAACTATGTTTTAAGTGAAATTGAAGCTTTTGTCTGACATTCTAAATCTAATTTCAACTACAGTATGCACTAACAAGGCTTTTCAGCATACTCAGCTTGAAACCTAGAGTATAGCTTTATTGATATACTGTACTTCTACAGCAGATGTACTCACATTGGATGGGTGGATAAGGATTCAAACGTTCACTCAAACAGCCTAATACATACTCTTAGAGTAGGTTCACCCCATGAATGACCTTGGTAATGTAAACCTGTTTTTTCATGTAAGAACACACATGCAATCTGCCATCTGAGAATCTGTTCAATGGTCCCAGTCTTGATATATACCCATTGGTTATTAAAGGGGTCATCTGCATTTAAAAAAAACAACACAAAACCTCCCAACCTACCAAAGCCACTGTTTTGGTAAAAAATCGGAGGAATTGGAGGTGGAGAAATGTAATAACTCACAAATTCATCAAAAGCGTTTATGGATACAAAATCAAACATGTTTGTAGCAATCGCAGATTGACCCTTTTATATTATATCTTAGAAATGTCTCATACAAGAGCATAGTGCAACTGTCTTACCCTATCATAACAAAAAAATCAGGTTGCGTTACTCCATTGTTTATAACAGGAACATTAACTATGTATGGCTTCAAAATGTTAAAAAGCTGCAAACTACATTTTGACATTTATTTTTTATTTCACCTTTTTTTAACCAGACGGCTGATTTGTAGGGGTCCAGATTTTGCAGCTCTTTCAGAACATCAGCTATCTGGATTTGGGTGAAGGAGAAATGGGGAGGCTTGGGCAAGTTTCTGTAGGGGGTGCAGGGCTGTAGACCGGTGTAGGGGTAGCCAGGTGGCAAAGCCGTATAAAACTTACTGCACTGAGGCTAGGACAGTGTTTCCTAGCCTCAGTGCAGTGGGCAGCTGGGAAGAGGTGCTCTTATTCTCAATGGACTTTACAGTGTCCCAAAACTATTTGGAGTTTGTGCCACAGGATGCAAATTTCAGTTTGAAAGAGCTAGCCTTTGCTTTCCTAACTGCCTGTGTATATTGATTCCTAACTTCCCTGAAAAGTTGCATATTGCGGGGGATATTCGATGCTAATGCAGTATGCCACAGGATGTTTTGTGCTGGTCAAAGGCAGTCAGGTCTGGAGTGAACCATGGGCTATATCTGTTTCTGGTTCAATTTTTTTGGCATGGGGCATGCTTATTTAAGATGGTGATGAAAGCACTTTTAAAGAATAACCAGGCATCCTCTACTGACAGAATGAGGTCAATATCCTTCCAGGATACCCAGGTCGATTAGAAATGCCTGCTCGCTGAAGTGTTTTAGCGAGAGTTTGACCGTGATGAGGGGTGGTCGTTTGACCGCAGACCCATTACGGACGCAGGAAATGAGACAGTGATCGCTGAGATCCTGGTTGAAGTGTATTTGGAGGGCAGGTTGGTTAGGATGATATCTATGAGGGTGCCCCTGTTTTTATGTATTTGGGGTTGTACCTGGTAGGTTTATTGATTGTTTATATGAGATTGAGGGCATCAAGCTTAGATTGTAGGATGGTCGGGGTGTTAAGCATGTCCCAGTTCAGGTCACCTAACAGCACGAGCTCTGAAGATAGATGGGGGGCAATCAATTCACATATGGTGTCCAGGGCACAGCTGGGGGCAGAAGGTGGTCTATAGCAAGTGACAACGGTGAGAGAAAGGTGGATTTTTAAAATTACAAGCTCAAATTGTTTGGGCACAGACCTGGATTGTAAGACAGAACTCTGCAACTCTGTTCCCAAATGGCAGTTCTATCTTGTTGGGAAAATGTTATAGGTAGGGATGGAAATTTCAGGGGTTTTGGTGGTCTTCCTAAGCCTGGATTCAGACACGGCTAGGACATCCGGGTTGACAGAGTGTGCTAAAGCAGTGAATAAAATAAACTTAGGGAGGAGGCTTCTAATGTTAATATGCATGAAACCAAGGCTTTTACAGAAGTCAAAACATGAGGACTGGAGACTGGACTGGAGCTAGGCACTGCAGGGCCTGGATTAACCTCTCCATCACCAGAGGAACAGAAGAGGAGTAGGATGAGGGTACGGCTAAAGGCTATAAGAACTGGTCATCTAGTACGTTCGGAACAGAGAGTAAAAGGAGCAGGATTCTGGGCATGGTAGAACAGATTCAAGGCATCATGTACAGACAGAGGTATGGTAGGATGTGAATACAGTGCAGGTAAACCTATGCGTTGAGTAACGATGAGAGAGATATTGTCTCTAGAAACATCCATTAAACCAGGTGAGGTCACCGCATGTGTGGGAGTTGGAACTATAGGGTTAGCTAAGGCATATTGAGCAGGGCTAGAGGCTCTACAGTGAAGTAAGGCAATTGTCACTACCCAGAACAGCAATGGACAAGTCATATTGACATTAGGGAGAGGCATGTGTAGCCGAGTGATCATAGGGGTCCAGTGAGTAGTTGGACGGGCTGGAGACACGGCGATTCAGACAGCTAGCGTACCAGGGCTATCAAGCTAGCAGAAGGGCCTTAGAGGGACGTGGCGATGTAAGAAGTCTGTTGTAGTCCCCTTGTGCTGTTACATCGGACTAGTCGTGATGGATCAGCAGGGCTCCGTGGGGTAAAAGGGTGCAGGCCAATTGGCAAAAATAGATATAGTGGCCCAAACATTTTTCCGATGAGCAATTTGTCAGATTTTCCATTTCCCATCTGAGTAGGCATTAGGCTAGGTCACATGTAGGGTTAAGAAGTGGTTTCACTGACACATATTACATTTGGCTAGGTATTTTCCATTCATCTTGCTTTTTAGTCCAGGACTAGGCTTAAACCACCCCATAATGTTGAAATGAGTGGAATGAAAAAATAAATCTACTTTACAGTACATTAATGGGGTAAACTAACTCTAAGAGTATGTATTAGGCTGTTTGAGTGAAGGTTTGAATCCTAATCGACCCATATAATGAAAATACATCTGCTGTTGATGTACATTAGATCACTAAAGCTAAACTCTAGTAGGCGTCAAGCTGAGTATGCTGAAAAGCCTTGTTAGTGCATAGGTCAAATTAGATTTTGAATTTCAAGGGTATTTCGGCTTCAGACAAAAGCTAATATTTCACTAAAACATTGTTTTTCAAAATTAATTTCCATTTTTTTTGCATTAAGGTATAATGCTGGCGCCCATTTTACTGTGATAGAATACACAGATAATTGTGTAAAGTGCTACATGTACGCATGTTCGAATGAGACAGACTTTCCACAGATAAGTGCCCACAATAAGAGCAATGAGACTAAACGTTTTGCAACGGAATCGACGTAACGAATACACACCCCGGGCAGCTGAGTTGACTTCCTACTTTTAAGAGGCAATAATAGCCAATTACATTTTTTGATGTTTAATCTTATGTGACGACCCTCCCACTCTGTCTGCCGTATTCTGTCTTTGTTCTTGTTTCCTTATTAGGATGCCGGTGGGCGGAGTTGAGAGGGTCGTCAGCTACATGGGACCTGGGCCAGGTGTCTCCCAGGATAAATAGACCTCTTCCACATTCATGGAAGAGACTCTCTCCATGCAGACACCTTTGTAGATTGTGTTGTGGTTCTTGGTGGCCTTTTTGTTTGTTTGCGTTGGCACCTTTCAACACCCTGCATTCTCACATTCATGCATGCAAAACACTCACTTACACTACTGATTACTGATTACACACACCATTGTATATTTTCCTTAGTTGTTTTAGTTAATAAATATATATTTTGTTACTCCTTATCTCCACGTTGTCTCCCTTTGTTACGGGCTTTGAGCCGGTCCGTGACACTTACCAGGTCTGCCTTGAAGTTGATGTCATTTAATTCATTTAAATCTGTTGGGCTTGTTTCCAGATGTGGGAAGACTGGAAAAGGAAGCACCCACGGCTTCCTCGCCTTCTTTGCCCCAGCCTACCTGCTGCCCCCTCCAGCCAGCCTGGAAGTCAAGGTTCCAAAGAAGTCAGAAATCAAATCAAATCAAATCCAATTTTATTTGTCACATACACAGAAAGACCCAGAGCAAAGCCACCCTGCGTATCGCCTTTTCAAGCAGCAATTGGTGTGCATTCTCATCACCCACATCATGTCGACCATCACAGGTAAGTTTACACACCCAATGGTGTATGTATTAAATGGGAACCAAACAGAAGTAAACAGAACCAAATGGAAGAGGGACTTACGTGCATTTGTTAAATAGAAACTCATTTTAGTTTCAAAATGTTTTCTGTTGCAAAGCATTTTGTGCCTAATTGCAACTTTTTGGCCACGGTGTACACTAGTGATTACACCTCAGTAGAAGCACACACACTAATCACCAATCCCATGTCTCACTGTCAGTCAAATCTCTGAAATGCCAAAATGAAAATTTCAACGAAGAGTCCACCTTTCCATATACACATGAATATCAGCTTCTCAATCTGCTTTTAGAAGGTTTAGTAATGCCTTATTTGACTCGACAAACACCCCATTTCCAGTTTGAATACCTATATTATAATGGTATACCTAACTGATAAAAGCATTACCATTTTCTCTCCTTCCCATCTATCCCTCCATCCCTACCTCTCTTCCCCCTCAGTGTTCCTCTGGAGAGGGGTGCCTCGGAAGACATCTGACAGTGGGAAGTGCTTGCAGTCTGTCTGGCCAATGAGATCAAGAGGAATGAGAGGGGCACTACACTTCCAGAGTAGTGCTGAGGGCATGTGGGTCACGAGAGAAATCACATACATACACCAGTACATGAGCGCATAAAGTCATTTCCAAATCTACCGTTCTGTAGACCCAACACTAATCTAGTGCATCTGATTCTAATAATTAGCTGGCTGATAAGATGGATCGGGTTAGTTACAACTAGAGTTGGAGAGAGAACCTACAGAAGGGTAGCTGGCCCTTTCTGCTGGTATGCACATTTTCATTAGGGAATATGAAGAATTGACAGAGAAGAGGAAAAAGTCAATGTAAGTAACATTTATTGGTGGATAAACACACAGGATCACATTAAATTCACTAGAATTGACAGAGAACAAAATTACATATTGTGTCAAGGTATTGATTCCCCGGTCACAGAGATGAGGAGGGTGGAAAGAATGAATTTTTAGAGACCAATGGTACCTGGTAAGACTCATGTGAATTTATAACCACCTGACTTTCTTTCTGTCTGTATTTCCTTGCCTGTAGATACCCCCGGTCTTCACAATAGGATTAGGGTTACCCTTCCATCTATGAATAGTGGATACCTGCAAGTCTGTAGTTTGAGACAACCTGAATAAAGGTTGTCTGAATAAAGTATGCATCTTTATTTTATGGCCTGTGATACATTAACCCTCCTCTAAACCTGTTCAATCAAATTTGATTTGAACTGCAAGCGATGTAGCAAAACCTGACTAAAGTTACGCATAGAATGATGACAAGGATATGCAGTAAGCCTGTTTTTACACTTTTGTAACCTCGGCGTAGTGCCCGTCAGGAGAAGGCTCCTAGTGGAGCTGACAACACATGCCGGCAGCACCACTTGGTTGTCTGTGGCCAGCCACTCTCCTTGCAGGGCCCACTTCAGGCACAGCCTGTAGGCAGAAAGGTGGAATTACCTAGAAAAAATTGTCAAGCACCATAGATAGCAAACCATTCATGTTACCCATCTGTCTCTCCTGATACCATCATTATCATTTGATAGTTGTAACGTGCAGGGCTGGGGGATTTTCTTAAATTAATGGGTAGGATTGTATGGGTGGAAATAAAAAGTGACATTCCTTCCAGTTAGGCTACATCCTCCACACAAAACTTTGAATGAAAATATCTATATACAAAGCCATGGGCTTTTCAGACTGGTTTTTGAGTACATCAGTATGGGAAAGTGTGTTTGGAAGCTAGCTAAATTCTTTCATGACTTGTTTTACAATGTAGCGAGCTATTCGAATATAAATTAATTGATGTAACATTAATAACCCTCCAGGTGAGCTTCAATGCCATACAACTCTCCTTCCGTGGCCTCCAATTGCTCCTAAATACAAGTAAAACGAAAACCAATCGCTGCCTGCACCTGTCCGCCTGTCCAACATCACTACTCTGGACGGTTCTGACCTAGAATATGTGGACAACTACAAATACCTAGGTGTCTGGTTAGACTGTAAACTCTCCTTCCAGACCCACATCAAACATCTCCAATCCAAAGTTAAATCTAGAATTGGCTTCCTTTTTCGCAACAAAGCATCCTTCACTCATACTGCCAAACATACATACTGACCATCCTACCGATCCTCGACTTCGGTGATGTCATTTACAAAATAGCCTCCAATACCCTACTCAATAAATTCAGGGTGTGTGAATACTTTCTGAAGGCTGTAGATCAAACAGATAACCAATCAAGATCAGTTACATTCTCACTAACTGAGACTGGATTCTGTTTTCTCCTTTAATTAGTCGTTAGCATTTGCCTTTCCCCATGTAATTAGCTAGCTTTCCTTTTTAATTGAAAAGCAGTGAAAATATTAGTTTTAAATACATCAACACCTTTCAACAGAAGGCACCTCTGAGATTCGATGTCACTGTTGACAACTTATGTGGAATTTCTTAAATGTCTCCTGAGAACTCACTTATTGGACAATGGTAATATTTCAACCCCCTTTTTTGCAAGAAGAGCAGCGAACGGATTGCGGCGCCATCTGGTGACCATTTAGGGAATGGAGTTCTCAGCTGAGGTGACAAATTCAGCTCAGGAATATGAAGGCCTATTGACATTGAAAATACGAGGGGAAAAACTCCCTTTAACATGCATTGGCCAATCAAAACCTTATATAGATTCAACTATCATCGTGTCTATAATATAAAGGAATTGGAATTGCGTTTCTCCTTTTAAAGTGCTAGTTCACTCGTCTCAGTCTATGAAAGTGGACAGCTGATGGAATTATCATCTGCACGGTGCTGAGAGAGGACTATTTTCTAATGTCAGGATCCAATTAGCTTGTAACATGAGCCGGTAGGTTGGGTACGGTGACTTTAAAAGTAAAATGGAGGTGTAGCGTGGATGCTGTCTACTGATTGGTCAATGAATAGCTCACTTATACACACACACAGTTGCACTCACACTTAAAATCTCTCTCTCTGTTACATACACATGCACACATACACACTGCACTTGTTTGCTCGATAAACTTCTAAACTTACTAGCAGGAACCCTCAACCTCTCTTCCCACAAATAACTTCCTTAAAAAACAAATAAATGCTCCACTAACGCTTATTTGGCAACTTACCAGTTTCTCAGAGGCAGGATAAAACTATACCTGAAAGTGAGCGCCCACAAGATGAAATGGACCAGTAAAGTGCATGTTTATCTTTAATCACGTAAAAACGTAAAATCACACTAAATACAAAATACAGAGGAAGCATGGCTGAACACACACATGCAACTGAGTGCGCTGATGCAAGCGACCATGGGGCCAACCTGTATCTCCCATTATTTCAAGTGCATAATTTATCAGCGCAGCGAGCCCCTCTAACCTTATGGCAAAGCAGGCATGATGAATGCTGTGCATGGGTACAAACAGTTTCTCTCATCTTTGGCCTGGTAATTATAACTGCATAATGTGCCCCCGGAGACCCTTTGAAATGACTGGCCAGGACACTGAGTGTCAAGAAAACAATCATCCCCAATAGATCACTGCTGAGGAGAGCCGACACAGCATCCCAAAGTCACAAGGAGCCTACCGGACCATAAGGCCCAGTATTGACCCGTCTACTGAAGGAGACTCTCCTCATCTGTCTTAACTGTGGGAGGCTGATACACACGCTGGGATGAGGATAGATGTAAAGTTGAAACCAGGCCAGACCTTCCCCCACGCATCCTGTGGCAAATGTACTAATTTAGTAAGCTTATATAAATTCTATGCCCAATAGAATATAGCATTCCTTACTTGCAGCACCCTAAATGCAACAATCAATTAAAAAAGTGTAAATGAGTCAAGAAAACATTTGTTGCACGGTATGTTGGATGAGAGACCCAGGTAGTATACAGTACGGGTATGCTTTCCATTCCATAGCAACAGAGCGCTAAAATGAGAGTGCTGGAGTCCTGCAGTCATCCTTATACTCAGCAGTGACTCGGTGGACTTCTTTAGACATAGAGAGTTGGAGTTGGAGGCCAGGTAATGTGTGTGTGTGTGTGTGTGTGTGCGCGTGCTTGTGTGTCTGTGTGGTTGGACCTGAAGAGAGAGGATGTTTGTGCACAGCAGCAAGAGAGAGGAATAGCCCAGGAAAGGGAGGGATCAGAGAAAGGTGAGGGGTTTGCAGTCCCGGTTTAATGAGGGATTGAAAATGAAGCTCCGTAGAAGGGTTCACATCAAAATGGCATCTTAATTGATGCACAATTAACAGCTTTGACACACTGGGAGTTCGTAGTGTGGAGATTGACCTCTGGCAGCTTCATTTAGCACCCATTGAATATTAGGTGGTGTTAATTATCAGAATATCAGATTGTAATGATATCTCTAATGCTGTAGTCACTTGTTGGTGATGCAGTGGACATGTAATGAATTGAGTTAGTTACATTGGGAAAATTACCATAAGGAGTGAACAGGAGTGCCCCTCTTTTAAGCAGGAAATGTGAACACATGATGGAGACAAAACTCAGTGGATATTGTAGGCTAACATTAAGTGCTTGAGTCAATCAGATCTGTTTAGACAACATTTGAGGTGCGGTTGCTTTGACAGTGTCGGGGTGGAACTGCGTTAGAGTTGTCAAATCCAGACATTGCCATTGGCTGCACAGAGTCACATGAACAGAAATCCCTTGTTTACAAGTTGGAACACTGGAATGTGAGATGTAATCTACACCTCCATTAGGATGATAGACATCCTCATTATTTTGTTTAATGATGCGCAATTAAGTTGCATTTGTATTTATTATGGATCCCCGTTAGCTGCTGCCAATTTTAAAAACATTACAATACATTCACAGATTTCAAAACATAATGTGTGCCCTCAGGCCCCTTTCTCGTTCTGAACTTCTAACTCGAGTGGGGTGGGTGTGGCTTCATGACAATGATCGCAGGAGCAGCTGCTCACCGATTTCACAGCTCCAACTCAGTTCCATCCCAAAACATTCGCTATACAAGTGTGCTATCGCCAGTTAATGCATGATCTGATTGAATCTAGGCCTAACAGGTGTTAAGAGGCTCTCCAAAATACCCAATGTCCCACCTACTCAGCACCTACTCATTGTTATTTTGTGACACCGACTTCTATCTCCCCCTCTTTCCTACTCAGTGTAGAATATAGCCTACCCCTCCTCTCCCCACTATCCCACTCAATCACTATCTTTTTTTAGGAGATTGCTGTCCTCCTTTCATTCTGTCTCTCCCTCTTTTTTCCTCATCCCGCCTCTTTTCTCTCCCACAGTAGGATTTGCTTCTCTTGGATGAGTCCAGAAACAGATGGTGCTTATGGCTTATTGGTTCTGACTGGTGCCGCTTCTGAGGACTTATCGCACTGTGACCTGGCCAGTGTGGTTCCGGAAACATTGGGCCAATGGTTCATGTCTGTTTATATGGAGCAGGCGAATTACCGGGACCTCAAGCTTCTAGTCCACTGCATAGAGACTGGGCGGCCATTGCCTTGGTCCGCATGGGAGGATCCAATATCGCCAACATCATCCTAAAGCCCAACTTCAACCCCAGCAAGGGGATCACTGAAATGGGCAATTTAATATCATGCACTGTAACTCTGAACATTGGTCTCCCATATCTATCCACTCATGCAAGGTGCTGTAGGTGTTCTATCACCATGTGCTGAGCAGTATGGAATAACAAATGATGAGCGATAGAATAAATCGAAAGAGAACATCAACATGTCTGTTGTCTGGACCTCTGACAGTCTCTATGGGTGTGCCACAGGGTTCAATTCTCGGGCCGACTCTCTTTTCTGTATACATCAATGATGTTGCTCTTGCTGCTGGTGATTCTCTGATCCACCTCTACGCAGACGACACCATTCTGTATACTTCTGGCCCCTCCTTGGACACTGTGTTAACTAAACTCCAGACGAGCATCAATGCCATACAACTCTCCTTTCGTGGCCTCCAACTGCTCTTAAACGCAAGTAAAACTAAATGCATGCTTTTCAATCGATCGCTGCCCGCACCTGCTCGCCCGTCCAGCATCACTACTCTGGACGGCTCTGACTTAGAATACGTGGACAACTGCAAATACCTGGGTGTCTGTTTACATTGTAAACTCTCCTTCCAGACTCACATTAAGCATCTCCAATCCAAAATTAAACTGGGATTCGGCTTCCTATATCACAACAAAGCATCCTTCACTCATGCTGCCAAACATACCCTCGTAAAACTGACCATCCTACCGATCATCGACTTTGGTGAAGTCTTCTATAAAATAGCCTCCAACACTCTACTCAACAAACTGGATGCAGTCTATCACAGTGCCATCCGTTTTGTCACCAAAGCCCCATACACTACCCACCATTGCGACCTGTACGCTCTCGTTGGTTGGCCCTCGCTTCATACTCGTCGCCAAACCCACTGGCTACAGGTTATCTACAAGTCTCTGCTAGGTAAAGCCCCGCCTTATCTCAGCTCACTGGTCACCATAGCAGCACCCACTCGTAGCACGCATTCCAGCAGGTATATCTCACTGGTCACCCCCAAAGCCAATTCCTCCTTTGGTCGCCTTTCCTTCCAGTTCTCTGCTGCCCATGACTGGAACGAATTGCAAAAATCTCTGAAGCTGGAGACTCACATCTCCCTCACTAGCTTTAAGCACCAGCTGTCAGAGCATTTTACAGATCACTGCACCTGTACTTAGCCTATCTGTAAACAGCCCATCTATCTACCTACCTCATCCCCATGCTGGTATTTATTTATTTATTTTGCTCCTTTGCACCGCAGTATCTCTACCTGCACATTCATCTTCTGCCGATCTACCATCCCAGTGTTTATTTGCTATATTGTAATTACTTTGCCACCATGGCCTATTTATTTCCTTAACTTATCTAATTTGCACTCACTGTATATGGACTTTTTGTTTTCGTTTGTTCTACTGTGTTATTGACTGTATGTTTTGTTTATTCCATGTGTAACTCTGTGTTGTTGTATGTGTAAAATTGCTACACTTTATCTTGGCCAGGTCGCAGTTGCAAATGAGAACTTGTTCTCAACTAGCCTACCTGGTTAAGTAAAGGTGAAATAAAAAAATAAACATGTCACAGAGACTAGTGATCCTTGAGGGACTTTGTCCAAACACTATTATGTTATTAGAGATTGAATTCACTCAGTATGATTATTAGTAAGTATTAAAATGATACCTTATGTGCTGTCTGATAAGTAAAGATGATATAACTGCAGATGAGTCAGGGTGAAGTTTGAAGCTGATTGAAGCGTTACCATAGTGACTGTGTTTGCAAGTCCTTTCCTGAAAGCCACCTGGTTCCAAGTCCTACACCTTGGGCTGCCAAGAAGTGGTGAAGTGGAGGGTATACATCATAAACACACACTTATTTTTCAGTAGGAATTGCGCATACTCACTTCTTCATCCCCACGATGCGTATCAAAGTAGTGCAGTGGAGCTATACACCGTATCAATAAATAAGGCTGATGGGACAGGTCAGAATGTTTAGCTTAAAATGTGTATAAACTATATATTCACATTTTCTGCGCAGTAATCTGCAAACGGCGGTAGGCCTATGTGCAAATGTTCCAAAATGAAAATGTCAGGAAAACACGGGGGAAAACTGTTCTAAAATGCACACTGCACATGCCAGTGGTTTTATGGACCGAGATGGAAATATCTGTTAAAAATGTAGAAAGTCTTTATAAAATAAACTGCCTCCACATTTCTATGGTGGGATTTTGGCTATAGGCTATTTGAAGCATGGTATGACATGCCTCATAATATGAATGTCCAGGTATCAAACAGTTAAAGAACAAATATAGCGATGCTAATTGTAGTGTCTTAACACTTAGTACTTATTTATGTAATAAGAAAGACTCGGAATACAAGCAATTGAACTGGAGCTTCACATTTACTCAAACTAGTTAGTACCAGAATAACATAGAACAATACTGCGCATGACCAAGGGTGCTCCATCCTTAAAGGGGACATCAGTAATTAACAGAACATAACATTCCTTCTCTTATACAATCAGAGTTACTTTTACCAAACCACAACTGAAACATTTCCCAGAACTTCTTGTAGTTATTTTGCATCTTTTAATTTGAACAGTTCGTTTTTGTTTGTTTGTTTATAAGTCTAGTCTGTCTGGTGGACGGTGCCTTCGTTCTGGGTAGCGCCTCGGATTGTCTGGAGGCTCCTGAACATCCTCAGTGTGTGCTTGTTCCATTATAGCGTCTGCTATAGCAGCACCTTCATCAACACGTTCCCTTCTTTCAGCCTGGGGTCTCTCTACTGCCCCACCGTCCTCTACAGTTCCCTGTGTGTCACTCTCAGGAGCTCTCTGTGCCTGTTCTCTCTCGATTGTTGTGCTGTTTTCCGTGGAATGCATTTGGTTAATGTGACGCCGCCACATTATGTCTGGGCTCACTTGAACCTGGTAAGTTCTGGGTCCCGTTTGTGTGTGTACGGTCCCTCTTGTCCATTTCCCTCCTCTTCTGTAGTCTCGCACCATCACTTCCTGTCCTGTTTGGAGATGGCGCTCCCGGCCACCGGAGAGCATCTTGGCTTGTTTGTTCAGCACTTCATTACGCCTGTTTGGCTTCATGATGTCCAGCTGTGTGCGGAGAGGCCTCCCGAACATCAGTGCGGCTGGGCTTTCATTTGTCGTGGCATGTGGGGTGTTTCGGTAGGAGGCCAGGAACTTGGCCAGTTTTGTTTGCAAAGTCCCTTCGTCTCGTTTTGCTGCACGGAGTCCTTGCTTTAGGGTTTGCACAAAGCGTTCTGCCAGCCCATTGGTGGCAGGGTGGTACGGAGCTGAGGTTGAGTGTTTGATTCCATTTACTGACATGAATCTTGTAAACTCGTCACTTACAAAAGCTTGCGCGTTGTCACTTACCAGCTGCAGTGGCAAACCGAAGCGTGCAAACGTTGTTCTGAGACACTCTATCGTCTGAGCTGAGGTGGAGGAGTCAGTGCAAAACACCTCTGGCCATTTGGAATGGGCATCAACTATAACCAGAAACATGTGCTTTTCAAAGGGACCAGCGTAGTCCACATGAATTCTCTGCCATGGCTCTGCGGGCCATTCCCATGGGTGGACTGGGACAGGAGCAGGCATGTGAAGGGTTTCAAACATCCACTACAGTTCTTTGCCATATTTTCTATCTGTTGGTCCAGACCTGGCCACCAGAAGTGGCTCCTCGCGAGCAGCTTCATTTGACAATTCCAACATGACCTTCATGTAGTTGCTGCAAGACTAGATGTTGGCATTTCTGGGGTATCATGACTCTCATTCCCCACATCAAACATCCTTGGTACGTTGTAATTTCGTTTCTCCGCTGGAAATACGGAGTCAGCTCCTTTCTGCCAGTAGCTGGCCATCCTGACATGGTGTAGGTGTACACTTTTGACAAGGTCACATCTTTCCTTGTCTCCTGTTTGATAACTGTGCTTGTGACTGGTAGTGCCTCAAGCTGAGCGGTATGGAACATGTCCACTGCATCCACCCTCCTTTGTCTTTCTCTTGTACACGGCAGTCTGGATAATCCATCTGCATTTGTGTGGAGGGATGACGGCTTAAACTCAATGTCATACATATGACTGGCAAGGAACAGGGCATATCGCTGTAACCTGGCTGCTGTCATTGCCGGAATGCATTTCTTTGGACTGAAAATGGAAAGCAACGGCTGGTGATCTGTAACCAGTGTGAAACGCTTGCCATATAGGTATGCGTGGAATTTCTTGACGCCCCACACTAGTGCCAGTGCTTCTTTGTCGATTTGTGAGTAGTTTTCTCTGCATCATTCAATGTTCGTGACGCGAATGCAACTGGCCTCTCTGACCCATCTTTCAGTGTGTGTGAAAGGACTGCCCCTAATCCATAAGGGGACGCATCACAAGCCAACTTCACTGGCATTTCAGGGTCGTAATGCATCAGGACCTGTTCAGATGTTATGAGCCGTTTTGCCTCCAGAAATGCATTTTCACACTGCTCTGTCCACCGCCATGTCCTATTCTTTTCCAGGAGCTGATTTAGAGGCTGGAGTACTGCTGAAAGGTTTGGGAGGAATCTTCTGTAGTAATTGATCAGTCCCGTGAAAGATCTCACTTCTGTGATATTTTGTGGTCGTGGTGCCTGTACCACTGCCTCGATTTTGTCCTGTGTTTTGTGCAATCCATTGCAGTCAATCTCATATCCACAGAAGACAATCTTGTCTTTGAAGAACTCACACTTCTTTAAGTTTGCCTGTAGACCATACTCTTTCAGTCTTTTCAGGACCTCTTCCAGGTTAGCCAGGTGCTCTTTGTCGGTGCGTCCTGTTATGATCATGTCATCCAGGATACACTGGGTTCCTGAATTCCTTGCAAAATCTGGTCAATAGTTCGTTGCCAAATGGCTGGGGCTGATGCAATGCCAAAAACCAGGCGGTTATACCTGTATAGACCTTTGTGTGTGTTTATTGTCAGGTACTGTTTGGAACTCTCTTCAACCGGTAGCTGCAGGTAAGCCTGTTTCAGATCGATTTTACTGCCCACCAGCTAGTGCAGCAAAGATGTCATCCAGACGTGGTAGGGGTATTGGTCCACATGCAACATTGGATTCACAGTTACCTTGAAGTCCCCACATTCTAACAGACCCGTCTTTCTTCACAATAGGAACTATGGGTGTGGCCCATTCGCTTCTGTCCACTTTCGTCAGGATCCTGTATCCTGCAAGCGTCGATTTCCGCTTCCACCTTTGGTCTCAGGGAGTATGGAACAGATCTGGCTTTGCAGAATTTTGGGGTTGCATCATCTCTTAGTACAAGTTTTGCTGTGAAGCCTTTTACTGTTCCCATCTGATCACTGAAAACTGTGTTGTATTTCTTCCGCAAGTGTTCCAGTGTTTGGTCTGTGCCTTTCTCTTTGGACTGGAACGGTGGAGCATTTTCAAGTCACACCAATTCAGCTTTATTTTTGAAAGCCATTCCCTGCCAAATAATGGGGGCCAGTTCCAGGCACAACATACAGCTGTAACTGCTGTGTTTGCCCCCATAATGCACTCTGACTTGCAACGCCCCCATTGGACTCAATCTCTCTCTGAGTATGTCTTCAGCAACACATTTGTGTTCTTCAGCTTGATAGCCTTAAAATGCTCATTGTAGACAGTAGTGGAAATTATAGACACTGCAGATCCTGTGTCCAGCTCCATTTTGAGGGGTTTGCCTTCGATATCTGGTGTCACCCATATTATGCTACTGCTGGGAGAAGTCACTGTGTTTAACTCCATTGTACCAATTAATCGTTCATCTGAATCACTGCCACTGTTCTCTGCTAGTGCATTCACAGACCCTTTAATTTTCTCAGTTTTCCTGTTGTGACTGAATTTTGCTTTGCATGCTCTTTGAATGTGCCCCCTTCTACTGCATTTGTGACAAATTTCGTCTTTGAAACGGCAATCCTCTGCTCTGTGACCATCTCTGTCACACCTGTTGCATTTTCGGCCACACGGGGCGCTGTCGACTGCGTGAAAACTTGTGCAGGGAAATTTGTGACAGGTCAGTACTTCTTTTACTTTGCAACTCAAATGCATCTTTAGTCACGCGATTTCCATAGCCACAGCAATTTCAACAGCCTTTGCAAACGTGAGCTCTGATTCTGTGAGCAAACGTTTTTGAATGTGTTCATATTTCAGTCCACAAACAAATCTATCCCTTAATGTGTCATTTAGGTTCTCTCCCAACTGGCAATGTTCTTTCTTCAACACTGCTACATATGTACTAACCCCCCCCTCATTCTGATCTCTCTTGTGGAAACGAAAACGTTCAGGTGATAGGTGATTTTGCAATATCTCCACAATCTCTGTGAATGTTTTATTTGAGGGCTTCAGAGGGGCAGTCAGATCTCTTAGCAAACTGTATGGTTTTGGGCCAATTAAACTCAACAACGCTGGTACTCTTTTGTTATCAGCAATGTCGTTTTGCAATGAAGTACTGTTCCAGTCGTTCAATGTAAGTTGCCCAGTTTTCTTGCGTGTCATCAAACACATCTATTTTCCCGATGTTTCTCTTTACCTCCGGCTCCACAGGTCTTTGATCTGCCGCCTCGTTCTCGTCAGCTCTCCCCTCGTTTTCACTGCTTGCTAGCTGTTGTGCTACAGGGTCAAAATCTTCCTCTCTTCCTAATCTGAATTCGTGATGCACACTGCAGGTAATCATCCTCGTCGCCATTGTAGTGTCTTAACACTTAGTACTTATTTATGTAATAAGAAAGACTCGGAATACAAGCAATTGAACTGGAGCTTCACATTTATTCAAACTAGTTAGTACCAGAATAACATAGAACAATACTGCGCATGACCAAGGGTGCTCCATCCTTAAAGGGGACATCAGTAATTAACAGAACATAACACTAATGATAGGCCTAACCGTCTTCTGGTAGATGGAAAGGCTTTCCCAAAACCCTTCTCAATTAAATGTTATGCCTACCTGGTAGAATGATATCATTATTATTTGCATTAATCCAGTAGCCATTTTGTTTTTCAAACTCCATCCTAGGTGCTACAGAAACACTGCTAACCAAACAACAGTGCTAGGTGCCTGTGCACTTGAATTAAAGGGTAACTACATGACACCTGATGTGGTTTAAGCATTGTTATGGACTCCAATTTTGTTTTTCTATGAAAAAAAATGAAGCTTCTGACTCAGTTGACGGCCTCATTTATCTGTTTCAGTAGTAGGACTACTATTAGCCTACATGTAACCTTTATTTAGCTAGGCAATTCAGTTATTAAGAACAAATTCTTCTTTACAATGACGGCCAAACCCTAACCCAGACGACGCTGGGTCAATTGTGCGCTGCCCTTTGGGTTGGGTTGGCTGACTGTGAAAAAACAATATGGGATTTATCATTTTTTGGAAATTCAGAGTGTATGTCACTGTTTCTCATAGAATCTTTCACACAGGGTGCCTTTCCTTCACCGGGCAGGACGTTTTGTTTTTGTAAAATTAGAGTATACCCACTTCTCCAGGAACCACCACACCACTGCTGCCATGGACTCTCAAGGATGGTAGTGCAGTATAAATTCAATGTGATTGGAATACCAACTTTACATCTTTCCACATGTCAGACCAGGTGTATGTACAGTATGTCTAGACATGTGAAGTAATTCACCTGTAGCTTTAGAGACTGATTTCTCAGTCTCGGAACACATTTGATTGATTTGCCATCCGATGCAGTTCCCATAAAGTTTGCATATTTCGAGAGCAGTGAGACGAATATCTTTCCCTCTCTCTCAGATCGCCACATATCACCTGCGCAACCACAGCTGTTCTGTTCGCAAGAAAAATGGACTGTGGAGAAATGGCTGGGATTTATCATTATCCAAACAGGTTGAGAAACTAGATAACTTGTATGTACAAAGGTTTGTTACGTTAATTTGGGATTTATCTGAATATTTTTATGTATGCTTGAAAAGTAAGTTAAAAACATGATAATAGATCTATTGAGGACATTTGACAGGAGTTTCCACTCTTTGTTGGTTTTTCATTAGCTTAAGAAACCTCTTAAATAACTAAAGTAATAATGCATTAACTTATAACCAGAATTGTACTTGGTTGCTCTTACAACAAATGTGATCATTTCTGATGGGTATAGTGCCTTCTGAAAGTATTCACACACCTTAACTTTTTCAAAATGTTGTTGTGTTACATTAAAATGTCATAGTTTTTTTTGTCAACGATCCACACAAAATACTCTGTAATATCAAAGTGGAAAAACAATTCTAACATTTGCAAAAAAAAAATATATATATATATATATATATATCGAGCTCATTTTATTCCCCTCGCTAAGCTTCCTTCTGCTAAAGAGACGGCACAAATCATCATTGAGAATGTTTTCAGAATTCATGGCCTTCCGTCAGACGCCGTTTCGGACAGGGGTCCGCAATTCACGTCTCAATTTTGGAGGGAGTTTTGCCGTTTGATTGGGGCTTCCGTCAGTCTCTCTTCCGGTTTTCACCCCCAGTCTAACGGTCAAGCAGAACGGGCCAATCAGACTATTGGTCGCATCTTACTCAGTCATTCCTTTCGAAACCCTGCGTCTTGGGCAGAACAGCTCCCCTGGGCAGAATACGCTCACAACTCGCTTCCTTCGTCTGCGACCGGGCTATCTCCTTTTCAGAGTAGCCTCGGGTACCAGCCTCCTCTGTTCTCGTCCCAGCTCACCGAGTCCAGCGTCCCCTCCGCTCAGGCTTTTGTCCAACGTTGTGAGCGCACCTGGAAGAGGGTCAGGTCTGCACTTTGCCGTTATAGGGCGCAGACTGTGAGAGCCGCTAATAAGCGTAGGACTAAGAGTCCTAGGTATTGTCGCGGTCAGAGAGTATGGCTCTCCACTCGTAACCTTCCCCTTATGACAGCTTCTCGCAAATTGACCCCGCGGTTCATTGGTCCATTCCGTATTTCTCAGGTCGTTAATCCTGTCGCAGTGCGACTTCTTCTCCCGCGACATCTTCGTCGCGTCCACCCGTCTTCCATGTCTCCTGTGTCAAGCCTTTTCTTCGCGCCCCGTTCGTCTCCCCCCCCCCCCGTCCTTGTCGAGGCGCACCTATCTACAGGGTCCGGAAGATTATGGACATGCGTCCTCGGGGCCGTGGTCATCAGTACCTAGTGGATTGGGAGGGTACGGTCCTGAGGAAAGGAGTTGGGTTCCATCTCGGGACGTGCTGGACCGTTCGCTGATCGATGATTTCCTCCGTTGCCTCCAGGTTTCCTCCTCGAGTGCGCCAGGAGCGCTCGGTGAGTGGGGGTACTGTCATGTATTGTCATGTTATGTCTTGTCCCTGTGCTTTCTCTTCTCTTCGTTTCCCCCTGCTGGTCGTATTAGGTTACTTTCTCTCTCTCTATCTCTCTCTCTCTCTCTATCGTTCCGTTCCTGCTCCCAGCTGTTCCTCATTCTCCTAACGACCTCGTTTACTCTCTCACACCTGTCCCCTCTTTTGCCCTCTGATTAAGTCTCTATTTCTCTCTCTGTTTCTGCTTCTGTCCTTGTCGGATTCTTGTTTGCTTTGCCCTTGTCCCGTCCTGTCGTAATCTGCCTCTTCATCAGATGCTGCGTGTGAGCAGGTGTCTCTGTCCTCTACGGCCCGCGCCTACCCGGAGGGACCAGCAGTCTGTTGCCGCTAGCCCTGCTATTCTCCTCTACTACTAAAAGGGGGACTCTCCTGTAAAGATAGAGGATTTATGTTTTCCCTGTTTGGACATCTCCTGTAAAGATTGAGGATTTATGTTTTCCCTGTTTGGACATTAAAAGACACTGTTTCTGTTAAATCGCTTTTGGGTCCTCACTCACCTGCATAACAATATATGAAAAATTACAGTAATATATATTGAATAGATATGCATTTCTGGGTAAGTCTCTAAGAGCTTTCCACACCTGGATTGTGAAACATTTTCCCATTATTATTGAATGGATTCTTCAAGCTCTGTCAAATTGGTTGTTGATCATTAATAGACAACCATTTTCAGTTCCAGCCATAGATTTTCAAGCAGATTTAAGTCACAGGGGTAACTCGGCCACTCAGGAACATTCACTGTCTTCTTAGTAAGCAACTTCAGTATAGATGGGGCGGCAGGTACTCTAGTGGTTAGAGGGTTGAACTAGTAACCGTAAGGTTGCAAAATCAAATCCCCGAGCTGACAAGGTAAAACTCTTTCAATCTGCTAGGCCGTTATTGAAAATAAGAATTTGTTCTTAACTGACTTGCATAGTTAAATAAAGGTTAAATAAAATTGATGTGTCCTTGTGTTTTAGGTTATTGTCCTGCTGAGTGGTGAATTCATGTCCCGGTGGAAAGCAGACTGAACCAGGTTTTTCTCTACAATTTTGCCTGTGCTTAGCTCCATTACGTATATTTTTTATCCTGAAAAACTCCCCAGTCCTTAATGATTACAAGCATACCCATAACATATGCTTGAAATTTGGAGAGTGGTAGGCCTACTCAGTAACTTGTTGTATTGTATTTGCCCCAAACCTTATCAGGACCAAAAAGTTTTGTGAGTACTTTGTGAGGCATTGGAAAATCTCCCTAAAATCGGTGAAATTCACTGCTTGACTGAGGGACCTTAAGGATAGTTGTATGTGTGGGGTACAGCAATGAGGTAGTCATTCAGAAATCATGTTAAACACCATCCATGCAACTTATGTGAGTTGCTTAGCAAGTTTTTACTCCTGAACGTATTTAGCTTGCCATAACAAAGGGGTTGAAAACTTATTGACTCAAGACATTTCAGATTTTTATTTTTAATTAATTAGTTTAAAAAACGTTAACATTATGGGGTAGGGTGTAGGCCAGTGACAAAAAAAATCTAAAAAAGTTCATACATTTTAAATTCTGTCTGCAACACAACAAAATGTGGAAAAAGGTCAAGGGGTGTGAATACTTTCTGAAGGCACTGTAACTCTATACCCATGATTACAGCAGATTGGTTGGGCCTCCGTGTCCGCACGGAATCAAATTCATCCTTTTGAGAAAAAGCTCAGAGTACACCAGTAGGTGACACTGTTCTCTATAGACAACAGAGAACATCACTGACTTTAAAATGTGACTTTCAAGAATGTTCCGGTGAGAGGACTCAGAGCAGATGTTTTCTAAGGCACTTAGTCAGTTAACATGATTGATTTCTGCTTAAGAAACATAACTCTTCCAAGGGAAAATAACGCTGGCCTATCAAATCTTAATATAACTCTGTTTTCCAAAACAGGGGTTACCTACATTTCCTTCTACTCTGATTACCTCCCGTGCTTATGTTGTCCTACAGCCATGCATCACAGCCAATTGTAAATACGAATTTGTTCTTAACTGACTTGCCTTGTTAAATAAAGGTTAAATCAAATAAATAAAAAGCTCTATAAATAGTAATCGTAATAATAATTCACAACGTTATTTATGTGTTCACTAAACTGGTTGAAATTAGATGAAAACTGTACTGTTTGATGACTTTTTGCAAATCCAATGTATTTTCCACATTGATTCCCACACCACAATAAGTTGACAAATTAAGTTCAAACAATGTGGATTCCACCGGCGTGCCCATTGTGTAGCCTCTATATGTACAATTTGAATGAGTCTATAACACTAACATACAGTAAACAACTGTTTGGTGATATGCTGAATGCGAATTGAAATTGGGATTTTCCGTGATTCCTTCCACAGGGCAGTTAATATAATTGTTCACTTGTTAAGAGGTTAAACCCTTTAGAACAAACATATGAGTGAATTTTCAGTGAGGTAATCAGTATCCAAGTAAAAACGTACTAACATAGTACGAAGTAGATATAGTAACTAAATGTGAAGTGATAACCTGAGACACAAGTCAACTACTGTACATGGCGTGGCTCTAAACAAGTTGTAATTGTTGTTATCACTGGCTTAATAGTTTATTCAAAACACACGCTATGGCAATCCAAGCCCCACTAAAGCAAATGGTACCATTCAATGAGCTTTTCTGTCAAACGCAGCCTCATCCTGAGTATAATTTATCTCCACTGATGGGGAATGGGTGAACTGTGCATAGATTACAGTCGCCCCCGTTCAGGAGGTAAACTCCGCAGGGTAACTCATCTTGGAATTGGAGTATAACGCAATTTAGTGTCTCCGGTATCTCCATCCTACTCCAACACGGACGCTTGGGCTGCATCCACTCAAAGCAATGTGTCAAGGGAGGGGCCAGGCACATACACTGCCAGCTGATGGATAGTTTAGAGACTTTCATTCCGTCTCATTTAATGACGTAACATGTCTCCCCTGTATCCCCTTCTTATCGCATTAGGCTGTTGTAAATGCTTCATAAGCATCATCAAGGAGAGACATCAGTTAAATAAATTAGAGCCATCCCTTAACAGGAGAGGACAACCTCCCAGGGTGTTTTGTTTTCATAGTTATGGTTGGGTTTTGTTTTATGTTGCGTGTGCGTCTATTTGTTTGTGACATTAATTGATTGTAGATGTTGATCACTTTTAGTGTTGTAACCATAACCTGTCATAAATCTGAGGCAGTGTCAGGTAGTCTATATCTTTAATCAGTGACTCATTTGCATGCCCTCCATTTGCAAAATCATCTAATGATGGTGACTTATTGTTGAATTTGAATGAACTTTAAATTCTGCTCTGGCAACAAAGTACATAGAGAAGTAATTTGGCCTGTTAAAAATGTTATATAATGTGACTCCTCAAGTTAAGTAACTCTTTACCGTAACAATTTTTCACTTGGATAAAGAACATAACTGATGAAATGTCTATACTTCATGACTTAATTCCTAAGTAAATCGGACTTGGGACAAAACAGAATCACATTTGTCTGCAGGTTTTGGTTAACATACTCCGGTCCTCGAGTTCATCCAACAGCACCCATTTGTATTGTAGCCCCACACAAGCACACCTGATTGAACTAGTCAACTAATCATCAAGCCCCCATGTATGTGTTTATTACAAAACAGTTTCAGGAGGAAAGCTTTAAAGGGGAACTGCACCCGCTGATTTGGCCTAGTATTTCGAATTGCTCCTCAATAAATGCTGGCAGCCATGACAGAAGCCAAATGAGAGTTGGCTTGGGGGTGTGGTTTGATGTGGGTGTTTCTTCGGTGGGTCCTTGCCACAACCAATACACACCGATCTGTCAGAACCTTGCCCCCAGCTGTTTCCCCCCATTCAATCACAACAAACAAATCTCCTGCAGATAGCAGCGGTGCATGGTAAAATCACTGGGGAAGCCAAGCCATATTACAACCTATGTCTTGTGATGAGTACGTTGTTTAGTCTATAACCTGTTAGTTCATTTGCCTTGCACCATAATATACTGTACAAAAACGTTAACGCAACATGCAACAATTTCAACGACTTTACTGTGTTCAAATCAAATGTTATTTGCCACATCCGCCGAATACAACTTTCCGTGAAGTGCTTACTTACAAGCCCTGAACAATTCAGTTCAAGAAATTGTTAAGAAAATATATACTAAATAAATAAAAATAAATAAAAGTAACACCATGAAACAAAATTAACAAGGCTATACACAGGGGGTATCGGTACCGAGTCAATGTGCAGGGGTACAGGTTAATCAAAGTTAATTGTATATGTAGGTATGGGTAAAGTGACTATGCAAAAATTGTCAATGTAAATAGTCAGGTTGGTCATTTGATTAATTATTCAGCGGTCTCATGGCTTAGGGGTAGAAGCTGTTAAGGAGCCTTTTGGTCCTAGACTTGGCGCTCCGGTACGGCTTGCCGTGGGGTAGCAGAGAGAACAGTCTATGACTTGGGTGACTGGAGTCTTTGACAATTTTTTTGGGCTAGTCAGTTAGTTCAGTTACCTTTGCCTTTTTGGGTACAGGTGCAATGGTGGCCATCTTGAAGCATGTGGGGACAGCAGACTGGTATAGGGATATATTTCCTTGTATTATTTCTTACATTGTTACCCCAGGAAATCTTAAGTATTATTACATACAGCCTGGAAGAACTATTGGATATAAGAGCAACGTCAACTTACAAACATTATAACTAGGAATACTAGACTTTCCCAAAGCGGATCCTTTGTACGGACCACCACCCAGGACAATGGATCTGACCCCAGTAGCAGATCCAAAACAATGGCGCCGCAGAAGGGGCAGACGGAGCGGCCTTCTGGTCAGGCTCCATAGACATGCACATCGCTCACCTCCCCCGAGTATACTACTTGTCAATATCCAGTCTCTTGACAACAAGGTAGACGAAATTCAAGCAAGAGTTGCCTTCCAGAGAGACATCAGAGATTGTAATATTCTCAGTTTCACGGAAACATGGCTCTCTTGGGATATGTTGTCGGAATCGGTTCAGCCACCAGGCTTCTCCATCCATTGCACCGACAGAGATAAACACCTCTCTGGGAAGAGGAAGGGCGGGGCGTAAGCTTTATGATTAACGGCTCCTGGTGTAATCATAACAAGATACAGGAACTCAAAGTCCTTCTGCTCATCCAACCCAGAATTCCTTGCAATCAAATACCAGCCAATTTATCTACCAAGAGAATTATTGCATGTTATAGTCACAGCTGTGTACATTCCCCCTAAAGCGTACAGCAAGACAGCCCTCAAGGAACTTCACTAGACTCTATGTAAAACTGGAAACTATATATCCGGAGGCTGCATTTATTTTAGCTGGGAATTTTAACAAAGCAGATTTGAGAACAAGGCTACCTACATTCTAAACCTATCATAAACAGAAACCATGGATGGATGTCGGCATTCGCGCAAAACTGAAAGCGCAATGCACCTCATTTAACCGTGGAAAGAGGTCTGTAAATATGGCTGAATATAAGCAGTGTAGTTATTCCCTCTGCAAGGCAATCAAACAAGCAAAATCAACGGCTCAGACACGAGACGTATGTGGCAGGGTCTACAGGAAATCACTACAAAAACAATCTCCTCACGGACACCGACGTCACGCTTCCAGACAAACTAAATACCTTCTTTGCCCGCTTTGAGGATAATACAGTTCCACCATCGCCGTTCGCTAACAATTATTGTGCCCCCTCCCTCTCCTTCTCCGTGGCTGACATGAGTAAAACATTTAAACTTGTTAACCCTCACAAGGCTGCTGGCCAAGACAACATCCCTGGCCGCGTCCTCAGAGCAATGCACAGACCAGGTGGCTGGTGTGTTTACGGATATATTCAATCACTCCCTATCCCAGTCTGTTGTGCTTCAAGATGGCTACCATTGTTCCTGTACCCAAGAAGGCAAAGATAACTGAACTAAATGACTACCGCCCTGTAGCACTCACTTCTGTCATCATGAAGTGCTTTGAGAGGCTAGTCAAGGATCATATCACCGCCACCGTACCGGCCACCCTAGACCCGCTAAAATGTGCATAACACCCCCACAGGTCCACAGATTACGCAATCACCATCACACTGCACACTGCCCTATCCCATCTGTACAAAAATAATACCTATGTAAGAATGCTGTTAATTGACTACAGCTCAACATTCATCAAGCTGGAGGCCCTGGGTCTCAACCCTGCCCTGTGCAACTGGGTCCTGGACTTTCTGACGGGCTGCCCCCAGGTGGTGAAGGTAGGAAACAACATCTCCACTTCGCTGACCCTCAACACTGTGGCCCCACAAGGATGTGTGCTCAGCCCTCTCCTGCACTCCCTGTTCACCCACGACTGCGTGGCCATGCACAACTTCAACTCAATCATCAAGTTTGCTGACGACACAACGATAGTGGGCCTGATCACCAACATCGACGAGATAGCCTACAGGGAGGAGGTGAGGGCACTCGGAGAGTGGTGTCAGGAAAACAACCTCTCACACAATGTCAACAAAGGAGATGATTGTGGACTTCAGGAAACAGCAGAGGGAGCACCCCCCTATCCACGTTGAAAGGACAACAGTGTAGAAGGGCGAAAGTTTTAAGTACCTGGGCGTTCACATCACAGACACACTGAAATGGTGCATCAAAGCTGGGACCGAATGATTGAAAAACAGCTTCTATCTCAAGGCCATCCGACTGCTAAACAGCATTTACTAACTCAGAGAGGCTGCTGCCTACATTGAGACCCAATCACTGGACACTTTAATAAATGGATTACTAGTCACTTTAAAGAATTCCATTTTAAATAACACCACCTTAATCTTACATTACTCATATCACATGTATATACTGTATTTTATACCGATTACTGCACCTTGCCTATGCCGCTCGGCCATCACTCATCCATATACTTATATGTACATATTCTCATTCACCCCCTTAGATTTGTGTGTATTAGGTAGTTGTTGGGGAATTGTTAGATATTACTGCGCTGTCGGAACTAGATGCACAAGCATTTCGCTACACTCACGTTAACATCTGCTAACCATGTGTATGTGACCAATAGAATTGGATTTGAGCTGTCATTGTCTGTTTTGTGTAATATTGTGTTTGTGTTTGATTGTGTTTGATTTACCTTCAGTTTTGTCTTTGTCATGAACGTTTTGGGGAAATGTCCATCTTTGCAACACTTGATGCATTGTTTACCTTGTGTGATGGAACATGCCCTTCCAGTATGGCCCTCCTGACCACATCTGAAGCATTTGACAGCTTGGTCATCATTAAATGGCTTGTACTTAATGGCTTAAGAAAATATTGTTTTCCCTTTTTATTGGATTTCCGTCTGGGTTGTTTTTGTTCACCTTTTCCCTGTTGAACTGCATTGACATTCAGTCTTTCCATTCTGGCCGGCTGCTTGTCAACAGCCTCCATTGCGCTTGCTCTATCCATTAGAGTGGTGAGAGTGAGCTCATTTTCTTGCTGCATCTTTGACTCTTTGAAACTATTAATCAATTTTTGCTCTTTGCAAACCATCACTGGCAGGGTCGGAATGTCCATCAAACGGCGAGAGAGAAGGTAAGCTCAGTGCCATTGTTCTTAGCTTCTTTTGCTTGCTCGCTCACTTGTTTGCTAGTTAGCTGTGTTAGCTGAATGGCTAGGAAAGGTTTTCCCTCGTTTTTGATGAAAAGTAATTTTAGAAATTAACTTTCCTGCACTCACCCAGCTTCTTGAGTGGAAAAGGTTCATTTTTATTTCCATATTGTTGTCGCTAGTTGTAATGTATTGACTTGACTCAGACTTTACTTGTGGTCTTACACAATGAATCGCTTACATCAGTGCCTCACATGTATGTACAGTGCTCGGCTGGTATTGCCCCACTAGGTGTCGCTAATAGACGACAGTGACCACTTACGATTTCCACAATTTACCCAAAGCCATAGCAGACTTGGAATTACTGTTACTGTTAGAGTTGAATTAGAGTTCAAAGCTCCTGGTGTATGTATTGCCTTTGGCAGAAATTAAAGCAATGTAGGAATGAATGTGCTAAACATTAGATGAAGAGATGGAAAGTGAAATTTTCCCCCAAATGCTATCGGATCCGTCTGATCATAATAAATGCCAATCAGGCTCACAATGGTAAATATAATTCATCTCCAAGCTGAGATAAACTGAGGCAGAAAAAAGTAATTTTTCCTCTCCGGCATAGAGATATTGATTGTGGAGAAGAAATAGTGTGAAGGGAGATAAGTGTGTTCTTGCTACGCATAAGAACAACAACCATGATATTAAACAGGGTTGTACGCAGCAAGCTGCACTCTTGTGCAACCCTCTCACCAAACTCATTTGATTCAGCATGAAAATAATGGTTATAAATCTCAGTAAATGTACTTGTATGATAAGGACTCGCTAGGGTAGAGGTTAGGGATTTTACTAATTAATATAAACTACCATTCAAAAGTTTGGGGTCACTTAGAAATATCCTTGTTTTTGAAAAAAAAGCTAATTTTTTGTTCATTAAAATAACATCAAATTGATCAGAATTTAAGTGTAGGCATTGCCAATGTTGTAAATGACTAATGTAGCTAGAAACGGCTGATGTTTTATGGAATATCTATATAGGCGTACAGAGGCCCATTATCAGCAACCATCACTCCTGTGTTCTAATGGCACGTTGTGTTAGCTAATCCAAGTTTATCATTTTAAAAGGCCAATTGATCATTAGAAAACTTTTTTGCAGTTATGTTAGCACAGCTCAAAACTGTTGTTCTGATTAAAGAAGCAATAAAACTGGCCTTCTTTAGACTAGTTGAGTATCTGGAGCATCAGCATTTGTGGGTTCGATTACAGGCTCAAAATGCCTAGAAACAGACTTTCTTCTGAAACTCGTCAGTCTATTCTTGTTCTGAGAAATTAAGACTGTTCCATGCGAGAAATTGCCAAGAAACTGAAGATCTGGTACAACGATGTGTACTACTCCCTTCACAGAACAGCTCAAACTGGCTCTAACCAGAATAGAAAGAGGAGTGGGAGGTCCCGGTGCAGAGCTGAGCAAGAGGACGAGTATCTAGTTCGAGGAACAGATGCCTCACAAAACACCAATCTCAATATCAACAGTGAAGAGTTGACTCTGGGATGCTGGCCTTCTTGGCAGATTTGCAAAGAAAAAGCCATATCTCAGACTGGCCAATAAAAATAAAAGATGGGCAAAAGAACACAGACACTGGACAGAGGAACTCTGCCTAAAAGGCCAGCATCCCTTTTCGCCTCTTCACTAATTCACTAAGAAAAATTACTCCCACAGAATACTTCAGGGCTTCGACATTTAACGGAACCCATCAAGCTCAAATGGTAAAAATGACTTTTCACACCTCCCGGGACACCCAGAAATGACGTTTGTACCTTCTTATTAGCAGCAAAGCTAACGGTTTGTCCCTGTTGTATTCGTGGGAGGAAATTAAGTTTACACTGTGAGTCCCAGGCTTCATGGGCAACTGTAATGTGTTTTCAGGCCTTGCCATGCTAGTGACGAAAGCTGGAGTGATTTCCCAGGGCTCCCGTCTGTTTGTGGGTAGTGAGTGTAGTATTTCGACAAGCGTCTCTGGCCCAGCTTTTAGATAAGAGTCCAGGCTTAATTTTGATGATTAAACTATAAAATTAGGATTTGTTTTGAGAAATGCAGTGATACTATGGTAACCAGACTCAGAATATAAAATATAATGTGCATTGGAATTAAACCAGGGAATTGTTTGTTGGTATAACAAACATTTACAGGCAGTATGTTTCCGCAGTACCCACATAGAGCTATATACAGTGGGGCAAAAAAGTATTTAGTCAGCCACCAATTTTGCAAGTTCTCCCACTTAAAAAGATGAGAGAGGCATGTAATTTGTCATAGGTACACTTCAACTATGACAGACAAAATGAGAAAGAAAGTCCAGAAAATCACATTGTAGTATCTTTAATGAATTTATTTGCAAATTGTGGTGGAAAATAAGTATTTGGTCACCTACAAACAAGCAAGATTTCTGGCTCTCACAGACCTGTAACTTCTTCTTTAAGAGGCTCCTCTGTCCTCCACTCGTTATCTGTATTAATGGCACCTGTTTGAACTTGTTATCAGTATAAAAGACACCTGTTCACAACCTCAAACAGTCATACTCCAAACTCCACTATGGCCAAGACCAAAGAGCTGTCAAAGGACACCAGAAACAAAATTGTAGACCTGCACCAGGTTGGGAAGACTGAATCTGCAATAGGTAAGCAGCTTGGTTTGAAGAAATCAACTGTGGGAGCAATTATTGGGAAATGGAAGACATGCAAGACCACTGATAATCTCCCTCGATCTGGGGTTCCACGCAAGATCTCACCCTGTGGGGTCAAAATGATCACAAGAACGGTGATCGGCCACCCCTGCATGGAGGAATGGGCCAAAATATCAGCAACAGTGTGTGAAAACCTTGTGAAGACTTACAGAAAACGTTTGACCTCTGTCATTGCCAACAAAGGGTATATAACAAAGTATTGAGATAAACTTTTGTTATTGACCAAATACTTATTTTCCACCATAATTTGCAATAAAATCACAAAAAAATCCTACAATGTGACTTTCTGGATTTTTTCTTCTCATTTTGGTCTGTCATAGTTGAAGTGTACCGATGATGAAAATTACAGGCCTCTCTCATCTTTTTAAGTGGGAGAACTTGCACAATTGGTGGCTGACTAAATACTTTTTTGCCCCACTCTATGTACATGTACAAAATGAATACTGTAGGTGCAACAACTAGTAAACTGTGAGTTCAAATATAACTCACACATCTAAATCTCCAACATTGAAGCAACACTAATCACGTTTCCATCCACAGTTATGCGAGTTAAGTCATATCATATAAAAATAAATCATGACAGTTATGATGGAAACATGAAGTTTCGGTACAATTTTAGAAATGCCGACAGATAATTTCTTAGATCGACACAACATTTTAACTGCAACTGGACATCTTTTGTGCCGAAGGTTGACGACAGCTGTTGTATTCTAGCAGCATACTGTTTGGAGGGGGAGAAGGGATAATGAGGGAGTGGAGATGATGAGGGAGTGTGGGAGGGGCGTGAGATAGGCAATATAGTTGTCTAATGTGGAGGCATGGTAGCTTAGTTGTTAGAGTGTTGGATTAATAACTGAAAGGTTGCAAGTTCAAATCCCCGAGCTGACAAAGTACAAATCTGTCATTCTGCCCCTGAACAGGCAGTTAACCCACTGTTCCTAGGTTGTCATTGAAAATACGAATTTGTTCTTAACTCACTTTCCTAGTTAAATAAAGGTAAAATGGAAGTGTACTTGATTTGTATGTGAACTGTGTGTCCAATTACAAAAAAACTTATTCAGTAATCATCTTACTTGTTAGCTGGTGGTGAACTATGTGGCCATTGAGGACAGCTGTGTCGATCAGATGGAAAATATACCATTTGGTGGGTTTCCATGCCACATAGCTGTTTATCATGTCTGTTTTATCCACTGCCCCCATTTTTCGATTATAGTCAAGCACACAGTTTTGTTTGATCTTTCTCTCCTGTCAGGTGGTCCTTCTTCCCTGTGGCTCTTTCTTCTCCTGTAGCTCCAGGGGATTGTGATTGGTCTCCTCCACAATGTCTCCCACCAGCTCCTATGTCAGACACAGCTTGAAGCACTCTGCCTCAGAGGGAGATGGCAAGCCGCTTTGCACTCCAGACTGGGACTCATCAAAGCCAACAGCAGGGCCAGGAGGGGTGAAATGGCTGTAGGCCTTCCAGCTACCGCATACCTACCGTACTTCACCCACTGTTGGTGTGCCTCCATTACCACCAGCATCTTCAGAAGGACCTTGGGTCTTCGTTGGTGGGCAAGGAGACCTCAGATTCAGGCTATGAGGGTCGGGGGCAGGTCTTCGCTGTCAGAATCTGATTACTCATTGTCAAAATAGACGAAAATCTCCAGAATTTCCACATTTATGACTCATCTCCTTTTGAAAGACATTTCTAATGCTTCAGCTTAGCCCACTAGCTACATACATAAACAATAACACTGAATGGTTCCAAGTGAGTGTCAGGGGTGATGTGATTGGCTGCCAGTGTGGTGATACTAATCATTTTTCTCTACATATGGTTTGTTTACATAGCAACTTAGAATAATTAACATGGTCGGTTAGGAACACTAATGCAGCAGGTTAGGTTAAGAGAATGAGGTTAAGGTTCGGAAAATGGTTAAGGTTAGCTACAATGCTACAGTTGTCAGCAACTGTTTTTCCCGATGCCAGTACCAGATAGAGCTGTTGTAGGCCTAGCTACTCCATCTAGACACAATGGTAGAAACATGAACAAACCATCTGTAGCAAAACATTATCACTATCATAATTACCGGCACCGGCCACTTGTATCAATAAATCACTATCAGAAAATGGTTTGTATGGTATTGATGTTTTCAAATACTTGTGACAAATCCTCCATTCAGATTCTTGCATAAATTGTAATGGACACACATGTCCAGAAAAATCAAAAATACTTTTTTGAAGGTTGTACCGATTATTATGAGCTAATGCTAATGCTATTTTCCGGCTGTGTGTGGAGCCATGTCTGTTGACATCATTCATAGCATTCTGGGTGTCATGTAAATGTCTGTCAGATGTTATTTGAAAAGATTGTTCACTCGTCTTTTGAGTAAACTTCCGGAACTTAATGATGGAAATTGAAAGATGATAGATGACACACACCCTTCACCTTCAACATGCATACTGCAAACAGACCCAACTCGTCACCTCTTCTTGTAGAATGATCACACCAATGTGTTTGTATGCATCAAAGGGTTATTTAACATAACCATAGACCACTTAAACTGGTACAACACCCACACGGGTGCCCAAAAATAACTAACAGAAAACCACATGTAGCATAAGATTAATCAATCAATGTACATGCAAAAACTACAAAGTGACATATGATAAAATAATTATCTTGTTATGTCGAGATCGCAACTTATTTATCTCATGATATATGTTTTGTCAAAATCATAAGGTCATTTTCTCATGATCACAAGTTGTTTCATAGCGATCACAAGATAAACTCTTTAAATAGGAGTGGGCATATTAATGATAGATTGACAGTATGACAGTAGAGCCCAAGGTGGATCAGCGCATGGGTTTTTATTGATTGCTAGACTAAGGGATGGTACATTTCATGCTAACATCATGCTTTCATTTGTGTTTGGAGATAAGGATCAGTGTATAAATTAGAATGTTAGATAGTTTCCCTTAGCTTCAACTAAGAGCTTGTGGGGCATTTAAACCCTGAAAGATGCCTGAAAGGCAGCACTAGTTCCAGGCTGTGTGCCACCCCCAAGATCACAGACAATCACATGCAAATAACAACACAGCCAATTTGGCTAGTCTTGTTAGCTAGCTTTCTAGCTATCTATGCCGGCATAACTGATATGTGTATACCTATTAAGGGACACTTCATGTTTTATGGATAATATGTGACTCGTTTCAAGAAACTAGGCATATGTTGCACGTCATTTGAGCGTAAACTTTAAATAAAAAAAATCTAAATGTGTTTTTTGGCAGAAATGCCTTCTGGAACATTGTGTCTTAATAACTTATATGCCATCTGTAAATATGAATACAATTGATAAATTATGAGCCTAGTTGGTTTAGCCACTAAAAAGGCAGCAACCTTCCCGCTAGCCATGATTGGCTGAGATGATGAGTCAGCTGGACATGCTGAGAGATGAGTTCGGATTGGTCTGCCAGGTGGCACGCTTCTGTCTATAATATGAACTGGTCAGTATGTGTAGGTAATCCTTTTTAACACTGCTTTTTTGAAAGACATCACATAGTAGAACTACATAAGTGTTGCTCTCCACTTTCTGGAGGACCGAGTTTTAAAATCAGTGGAATTAGAGTACGATAGCTAAGGAAATGGAGAAAAGTCTGGCGTTTGATTGCAAATATGCAGATGAAGTCGAAAAGAGAACACACAGAAGGCTGTTATATAAAACACGTGTCCGGATTACATCTTCAAACTAAGGTAAACCATGGCACCCGTGACAGAGAGGGAGAAACGTCCATCCATGTAGACAGGTAAGAGAGTCTAGCCAGCTACATTTTTAGATATGACACATTTCAAATTTTTTCAGAAAGTGGTTTTCATTTCAATTTAAAGTCTACTGTTACCTGACTGGCTAGCTAGCTAATGTTACGTGTATGATCTGTGTCGTAAAATTATTTGTACCTCAGAGCCATTTGCATTGCTAGTTATAGCCTAATGTTAGCTAGCTAACATTGAACTTGGTTGGTTAGCTACCTGCAAATTCATGCAGGGTAGTAGCATTATAAATTGGGATTCTTATGGTTTACTGTTTAGCTAGCTTGCTACATGTCCAAATTAAAGACTCCACTATGCAAGTAACTATTTCAATAGAATGTTTATGATGTCATTGCGACAACTGTCAATAGACAATTCGCTCTGGCTATCTACTCCGATTTCAGAGCATTCTCGTACAAGTGTGCCAGAGCGCAGAATAACTGACCATAAATGAACGATCAACACCCGTTGAATATGGCTGGTAATTGTTAAACGTTGGAAAAAAGCGTAATTAAATTGTTGCAACATAAAAACATAAACATAAAAACAGCCTAACCAACTCTGCTAGGGCGAGAGTGAGCTGTTCTCTCATTTGTGTCTAGAAGTAGCTAGCAAAATAACCAACATTAGCCAGTTAGCTTGGGTGATTGACTGCTGATGGGTCAGAACGCTCGGATCAACCCTACTCCTCGGCCAGAGCATCCAGTGTGCACTCTGAACACTCCGAGATCAAAACCTACTTACGAGTCCTTTAACTAACATTGCAGATCAAGAAAGAGTTAAGAAAATATTTACCAAACAAACAAGAGTAAAAAAATATACAAAGTAATACATTAAAATAACAATAATGAGAATGTATATACAGGGGGTGTCGCCTTGGCACTCCGGAACAGTCTATGACTTGGGTGACAGGACTTTTTGACAATTTGTTGTGCTTTCCTTTGACACCGCATAGCATATAGGTCCTTGATGGCAGGAAGCTTGGCCCCAGTGATGTACTGGGCCATATGCACTACCCTCTGTACAGCCTTATGGTCAAATGCCAAGCAGTTGCCATACCAGGCGGTGATGCATCCAGTCAGGATGCTCTCGATGGTGCAGCTGTAGAACGTTTTGAGGATCTGGGGACCCATGCCAAATCTTTTCAGTCTCCTGAGAGGGAAAAGGTGTTGCTGTGCCCTCTTCACGACTGTCTTGGTGTGAGTGGACCATGATACTTTGTTGGTGATGTGGACACCAAGGAACTTAACTCTTGAGCTGTTCCACTACAGCCCTGTCGATGTTAAGAGGCCTGTGCGGCCCGCTTTTTCCTGTAGTCCAACGATCAGCTCATTTGTCTTGCTCACATTGAGCAAGAGGTTATTGTCCTGACACCACCACGGCCCATCAGGAAGTCCAGGATCCAGTTGCAGAGGGAGGTGTTTAGTCCCAGGATCCTTAGCTTAGTGATGAGCTTTGGGGATACTATGGTGTTGAACGCTGAGCTGTAGTCAATTAATATAATTCTCACGTAAATGTTCCTTTTGTTCAGGTGGAAAAGGGCAGTGTGGAGTGCAATAGAGTTTGCATCATCTGGGGATCTGTTTGGGCGGTATGCAAATTGGAGTGGGTCTAGGGTTTCTGGGATAATGTTGTTGAACCTTTCGAAGTACTTAATGGCTACGGACGTGAGTGCTATGGGTCTGTAGTCATTTAGGCAGGTTGCCTTTGTGTTCTTGGGCACAGGGACTATGGTGGTCTGCTTGAAACATGTTGGTATTACAGACTCAATCAGGGACATGTTGAAAATGTCAGTGAAGACACATGCCAGTTGGTCAGCACATGCCCGGAGCACACATCCTGGTAATCCGTCTGGCCCCGCAGCCTTGTGTATGTTGACCTGTTTAAAAGTCAGACTCACATCGGCTACGGAGTGCGTGATCACACAGCCTTCCTGAACAGCTGATGCTCTCATGCATGCCTTAGTGGTGCTGGCCTCGAAGCGAGCACAGAATTGATTTAGCTCGTCTGGTAGGCTCGTGTCACTTGGCAGCTCGCGGCTGTGCTTCCCTTTTCGTCTAATAGTTTGCAAGCCCTGCCACAAGACGAGCGTCGGAGCCGGTGTAGTAAGATTCAATCTTAGCCCTGTATTGACGCTTTGCCTGTTTGATGGTTCGTCACAGGGCATAGTAGGATTTCTTGTAAGCTTCCGGGTTAGAGTCCCGCACTTTGAAAGTGGCAGCTCTACCCTTTAGCTCAGTGCGAATGTTGCCTGTAATCCATGGCTTCTGGTTGGGGTATGTACGTACAGTCACTGTGGGGACGACATCCTCAATGCACTTATTGATAAAGCCAGTGACTGATGTGGTGTATTCGTCAATGTCATCGTAAGAATCCCGGAACATGTTCCAGTCTGTGATAGCAAAACAGTCCTGTAGTTTAGCATCTGCTTCATCTGACCATTTTTTTATAGACCGAGTCACTGGTGCTTCCTGATTAAATGTTTGCTTGTAAGCAGGAATCAGGAGGATAGAATTATGGTCGGATTTACCAAATGGAGGGCGAGGGAGAGCTTTGTACGCTTCTCTGTGTGGGGAGTACAGGTGATATAGAATTGTTTTCCCTCTGGTTGCACATTTAACATGTTGATAGATATTTGGTAGAACTGATTTAAGTTTCCCTGCATTAAAGTCTCAGGCCACTAGGACCGCCGCCTCTGGGTGAGTGGTTTCCAGTTTGCTTATTTCCTTACACAGCTGACTGAGTGCAGTCTTAGTGCCAGCATCTCTCTGTGGTGGTAAATAAACATCCACGAAAAGTATAGCTGGCACAATTGGTTAGTAGACCGTAAAACGGTGGCCATCTCCTCTCGCATCATACTGTATTATATGTATCTATCCTACTGTATTTTAGGGAGGCGGGTAGCCTAGTGGTTAGAGCATTGGGCCAATAACCGAAAGGTTGATGGACCAAATCCCAGTGCTGACAAGGACAGAAATCTGTTGTTCTGCCCCTGAACAGGGCAGTTAACTGACTATTCTCTGATTGGTCATCATTGTAAATAAGGAATTTGTTCTTAACTGACTCACCTAGTTCAATTTTAAAAAATATAGACTGGAATTATGCACCTGATTCAAACCATATTACAGCACATATGGACTACAAAGTTACAAGTATAGGCTAGCGATTTTAATTTTATATATCATATTTTAATATTGAAACCTATTTGGCCTATTTGTATAATTAGCAGGCTGATACATTTCGTAATATTTTCCCTAATGTTATTAGTGTCCTCCTCTTTCTCTCTCTAGATAATGGCGCCGGATATGAATTCAGTCACCCAAGTCATAGACTGTTCATAGACCCACCCTTTGTTTTTGTTTTTACACTGCTGCTACTTGCTGTTTATTATCTATGCATAGTCACTTTACAAATTACCTCAACTAACCTGTACCCCCGCACATTGACTCGATGCCGGTACCCCCTGTATATAGCCTCATTATTGCTATGTACATTTATTGTGTTACTTTTTTATTTTTTTTACTTTAGTTTATTTAGTAAATATTTTTCTTATTTCTTCAATGGCATTGTTGGTTAAGGGCTTGTAAGTAAGCATTTCACGGTTGTCTTCGGCGAAAGTCACAAAAAAAAATGTATTTTACTGTTGCTTAAATCCTTTCTCGCTTTCAACAGTTATATGAAAGAATTTCTACCGTCCTTATCTTAATCATTCTCATGAAATGCTTAAATAATATCGGACTTGAATTAGATGCAGAAGGCTTTCACTTCTCTTCATGAAGATTGAATGGTTACGGGTCTGAATAAATAACTACTGTAGCCTACCACCATCGCATATTCGCTCCTCTTTCAAATTCTATTGGCTGCTGTATTTAACATTCAGCAAACAAGAGCTCGCTTCCTTCTTTGAATAGTCTATTGGTAAAATAAATGCAAAAATAAATATGTATAGCAAGCTACTCTAGTCTAGCTTTTCCTGCATGGGACTCCAAGAGCTAAGGAAGTTTTTTAAGGAGAGAGGTCAGAGGAGCACAGGTGTGTGCGCAAGAGACAGTGGCTATACGTTAGAAGCTCATTATGCATTACCCACCATTCATTAGCTAAATATAAGGCTAGTAGTGCATTGACTCTATTACCTGAAAGAGGTATGCTAGGACATCTGTATATAGGCCTGTATAGGCCTATCAATCTTGAACAAGATGATCGATTTTGGATGCAATTTGAATGCCGTTGATGGAGAGAAAGACTGCAAGAGAGGGCTCGAGCGTGCACTGATTTAAAGCAACAATTTTCAAGTGATAAGCTGTTTTTATACTGTGCAGCTGCAATTTAAAAAAATGTTTATCTTTGCAATTAAAAAGTAAGGTGCCTTCCCTGTTGGAACTTGTTGTCTTTTTATTTTCTTTGTATTTTCTATTGGTCTTTGTCATCTATATATCTTTGTCTTGTCCTTGCCGGGACTCTGAATAGATTTTGCAGACTCCAGCATAACATCAGTGCATTGCCAGGTTAAAATGGATGAAGCAGGGAAGGGTTAGATTGCAGTCGATAGGAAGGTTTGAAAATCAGAATGGTCAGTCCACTGAAAAACCGGACGTTCAGGCCAAGGATCATAGCAAACATAAGTCCTAGATCTGGAAGAATAGCCAAAGAAAGGGTGATTATCTCATCATGCAGCATTATCTCCATATCAGTCCAACTCAAGGGATTTGTCAGGTTTAAGTACAATGGTCCTGCCTCCCAGAATCGAAGCTTCTCATGTGTTGAGGCCGTCTTTCTCCAGATAGGCTCCTGCATCAGGGTGCAAGTTTCTCCTGTGTCCATTATGGTCTTCCCTTTCCAGTTCCGAACAGTCTGGGGAAACAGCAGTTGTTGATGAATAGGAATACGTTTCAGTAAAAGTGTCAAGTGTTATTAGTCACATGTACAGGACACACATTGTATACATCGTTCAACAACATGCTTACTTGCAGGTTCCTTCACGACAATGCAACAACAATAAGAAATAATAAAAGACAAGACTAAACATAAAGTAAATGGCAGTAGATATGAGGTGAAGTTATCTGAAGGCTTCGTGGATGGCATTGACACCATACTTGTCTTGACTTTCTGTCCTTTCTGACCTTTTTCTGCTCCACGTTCTTGAGAAGGAGTTTCACCATCTCCTGCTCAGTAATCTCTGCCTTCCATCTCCTACATAGAACCCAAATAGGAGAAGGTAAAGTCATGCTTATTTCTCTCAAATTTTGTGCACAAATTTGTTTATATTTCTTGGCAAAGGAGCATTTCTCCTTTGCCAAGATAATCCATCCACCTGACAGGTGTGGCATATCAAGAAGCTGATGCACTTTTTGGGGATAAGGGGCAGCATTCGGAATTTTGAAAAGTGTGCCTAAAGTAAACTGCCTGCTCCTCAGGCCCAGAAGCTAGGATATGCATAGGAAGTACTCTGAAGTTTCCAAAACTGTTAAAATAAAGTCTGAGTATAACAGAACTGATACGGCAGGTGAAAACCTGAGGAAAATCCATCCAGGAAAAGCTATTCTTTTGAAAGCCTACCCACCATTTAAAGGGATAGGAGCCAGATTCCAATCCCTATGGCGTCCACTAGCTGTGAACAGTCTTTAGACATTGTTTCAGGCCGTAATTCTGTAAAAAATTAGGGAGAATGAGCAGTTTCAATGAGAGGCCAGTTGAATTTCCCCAACCTGTTTGGTGCGCAAATCCCGAGAGCGCGCCTTTCTTGTTTTTCTTTTATATTGAAGACGCTATTGTCCGGTTGAAATTTTATTGATTATTTAGGCTAAAAACAACCTGAGGATTGATTATAAACATTGTTTGACATTTGATACTGTTTGACATTTGATACTGTTTGGAATTTTCATCTGCCTCTTGTGACCGCATTTGAGCCATTGGATTACTGAACAAAATGCACCAATAAAATGGAGGTTTTTGGATATAAAGAGGGACTTTATCGAACAAAATGAATATTTATTGTGTAACTGTGAGTGCAACCATACGAAGATCATCAAAGGTAAGTGATTAATTCTATTGCTATTTCTGACTTTGTGACTAATCTACTTGGCTGCTAACTGTTTGTAATGTTTTGTGTGCTGAGTGTTGTCCTCAGATAATCGCATGGTTTGCTTCCGCTGTAAAGCCTTTTTGAAATCTGACATGGCGGCTGGATTAACAACAAGTTACGCTTTATTTTGATGTATTGCACTTGTGATTTCATGAAAGTTAAATATTTATAGTAATTTAATTTGAATTTGGCACTCTGCAATTTCATCGGAAGTTGTCGAGGTGGGACGCTAGCAGATCCATAAGATGTTTCAACAGCATCATTACACAGGTGCACCTTTTGTTGGGGACAATAAAAGGTCACTCTAAAATGTGCAGTTTTTCCACACAGCACAATGCCACAGACGTTTAAAGTTTTGAGGGAGCGTGCAAAATGCATAATAACAGCAGGAATGTCCACCAGAGCAGTTTCCAGAGAATTGAATGTTAATTTCTCCACCATAAGCTGCCTCCAACGTCATTTTATAGAATTTGCCAGTACGTCCAACTGGCCTCACAACCGCAGACCATGTGTATGGTGTCGTGTGGGCGAGAGGTTTCTGGATGTCAACATTGTGAACAGAGTGCCCCATTGTGGCGGTGGGGTTCTTGTTTGTGCAGGCATAAGCTATGGACAATGAACACAATTGCATTTTATCCATGGCAATTTGAATGCACGGAGATACCGTGACGAGATTGAGAGGCCGATTGTCGTGCCATTCATCTGCCGCCATCACCTCATGTTTAAGCATGTTCATCCAAGGCCCCATGTCACATAATTCCTGGAAGCTGAAAATGTCCCAGTTATTTAACAGCCTGCATACTCACCAGACATGTCACCCATTGACCATGTTTGGAATGCTCTGGATCAAGGTGTACGACAGTGTGTTCCAGTTCCCAACAATATCCAGCAACTTTGCACAGCCATTGAAGAGGAGTGGGACAACATTCCACAGGCCACAATCAACAGCCTGATCAATTCTATGCGAAGGAGATGTGTCACGCTGCGAGGCAAATGCTGGTCACGCCAGATCCTGACTGTTTTTCTGATCCATGTCCGTTCCTTTTTTTAAGGTATCTGTGACCAACAGATGCATATCTGTATTCCCAGTCATGTGAAATCCATAGATTATTGCTTAATGAATTTATTTCAATTGACTGATTTCCTTATATGAACTGTAACTCAGTAACATCTTTGAAATTGTTCCATGTTGTGCTTATATTTTTGTTCAGTATATTTCAGGTGACACACGTTTCCTTCAAAAGAGAGGCTGACTCCTCTGCTCTGTTTTTGTTCCTGCTGGAGACAGGCCATGACTAGTTGAAGGTGAGTTTCTATGAGCGTTTTGAACATTTGCATTTTCCCTTGAACATCCTGTTTCATAGAATCTTGCAAATATTTCTGTCTCTGAACAGTTTGCGGTTGTTTTTGTCCTCCATTTGACGGGGGAGGTGAGGCAATCTCGGATGCACCTCTTTCTGATGGGCCTCCACACTTTCACTGAGTTTAGAAATGGCATTCTCCTGCATTGCCAAACTGTCCGTGGTGTGTGTCCATTGTTGTTCCGTTTGTGCAGTGAGCTCGGAGACAATTTTTCCAGTCTGTCTGGGCAGGGTAACAACAGGAAGAGGACAAGGGGTGGGTAATGGTGGAGAGGCTATAGGTGAGCCAGAAACCTGGGGATAAGGGACAGAGCTCTCCAACTCCATTACACTGTTTTCTCCATCAATTCCTTTCACAATGAAAGAATCCCGGTCATAATTTCCAGTGAGTGTGTTCACAATGAGATAGTATGGGGTTCCAATAAAAGACATGATTCAACAAAATTGTGTGTGTGGTGTGTTCTTGGGTGCTTTTCTCCACAGGTCCCTAGGGAACAGCTGTTCGGGCACAGGCATTTACACTGCCGATATACAACGAGTAGAAGAGGGAGAGTACCTCTAGCAGACACACAAACATCAGCAGGAGAGACTGTCTAGAGTGTAGCCTGTTTACCAGATAGCGAGTAGAGAGAATGGACAAGACAAACCATATAAACACAAGTCAGAGCACAGGGGTAAAACAACCATTAATATCTCATACAACAATAATTATTAGAGCAACTCAGAGATTACTTAATATAGGCAACAGATAATAAAGAACATTAGATGACTTGCAATAATATGTATTCATTCACAGTGAAGGGTGTGTGGATGAATGAATATGTGTGTGTGGTTGTAGTCCGAAAACAAAAATATACCTTGATTTTGGGACATTTAAATCAATCAATTCAGTTTTAAAAGTTCATCAAAAATAATAAACAATAATCTCAAATGCACACTCCCTTTAATTAACTAAAACGTCAATCAGTCCTACAGTGCAATAATAGTTACCCAACGGCCCCGAACAGCACAATGAGAGAAAATAACTTAAGTGTAAAGCACTGAAGAGAGAGATAGAAAAAAAGAGGGAGAGAGCGATGGGGGGGGGTCTTAGCTGCTACAATCAAGGCTTGGAGGTGCATTGGTCTGTCCAACACACTCCTTAGTTTATTTGTTTGACAAAAGCTTTTCAACAACGTTGCTAGTAGTCCATAAGATCAGAGGATAGAACGGCCACAACAGGTTCCAAACCAGTCGGGAGGGGTGTAGTGGAAAAAGAGAGTGAACAAATGTGAATGATGAAGGCCAGTGATAAAGATGCGTCAGCCTGGCATGTTGATTAAAAGTGGTATTGTCCAGATGGATGGCTGGATATTTGCTTCTCATAGGAAAGTCTCACCTTTCCCGTGGCAATCTCCAGGATGAGACATTCTCACAGTTCTGGGGTTACTGTCTCTAAATGAATGTTCCTGTGTGAATTAAATTGTCATGTTTGTCTTGTTTCAAGAGTTTATAAAGAGCTATGAATTTTGATATGTTTCATTGTACTGTAAGTGCTATGGATTTATTGTTATAGACAAAATGTGTTTTTCTGTTCGTCGGACAGCCGAGAGTTAAAAAAATTAGCGACCTGGGTGTTCTCTTACCATATAGTATTGAGGTGTGGTGATTAGATTAGAGAATGTGTGTGAGGTTTTATGCCTTTTGTTTTACTGTTTTGGGCCATGCAAAGTTATGTTAATTAGATGTTGGGAGATACTGGGATTTGGCGCTCTTGGAAGAATAAAACCTGGGTTTAAACATTGATCATGGAGTTGGTAAACCGATCGTTTGTACTGTACATTATAGTGTGGAAGGACCACCAGAGGGCAGGCTGGGCTCATGGATAGTAGCCCAACAAGGCATGGGAGACAAGGTAACCAGAGGCAATTAAGCACAGCTGACGGTACTAATGACATACTCTCCTTACCCTATAAGAGAGAGAATGGAACCAGAAGAGAGAGGGGAAAACTATCTCTGGAAGATGGCCACCGAGAGAGAGGAGCTATCCAGGAAGAACCACTAAGACGGTGACAATCCCGTGACTTTTTGTTGTAGTTTAAAGATAAGCCTATTGTGTTCCGGTTTCAAGTGTTCAAAGTGTTCAAATATATACACTCTACTACTGTAAGTCGTTCTGGATAAGAGTGTCTGCTAAATTACTAAAATGTGTCAAATGTAAATCATATTTGGGTCATAGACCGTCTAAACTAATTCTGTCATCCTCAGACAAAGTGCATTTTCACTATTCTACAGTGGTAACACGGGGAATTTAACTTAGAACTTTCCTAATCCGATAATAACCAAGTCTTCTGCCATGAGTTTGCACGGACACTGACAACTGCCATGTCATGTCGACCTAGAGCTCCCACCACCAGGTAGGAGAGCTGCATTCAGTGTTGCCAGTCCAGCTAAAATTTCTAGCCCAATGAACTCTGAAAACCCGCCCACACGGCCTGAAAAATTGCCCGAGAAAACATTATCGCAGCAGGAAAGGAGTTGCCACATTTATCCATAAAACCCCTTTTTCCATAAAGTTATTGAGCAAGTTAAGAAGGAGTATTTCTTATTCATTTTTAACGGCATAGGATAAGAAGCAACATTCGGTTGTCCATAAAAATAATAATTCTTGCAAGTTTAAGAATATGTTGCAAGAGAAATGAGAAATTACACTTGTTAAACTCTAGATCATTTTCCATCAATGGATGTAAATTTAACTTGTTTTGACTAAACAATAAGGCCCTAGGCGGTGTGATCTATGGCCAATATACCACGGCTAAGGACTGTTGTTTGGACATAGCTCTTAGCCGTGATATATTGCCCATATATCACAAACCCCGAGGTGCCATATTGCTATTATAAATTGGTTACCTTCATAATTAGAGCTGAAAAATAATTGCTCTGTCACACCCCTGGTATACGGTCTGATATACCACTGCTGTCAGCCAATCAGTATATTTGTTCCTAACTATAGAAAACTATAGATAAATAGGACAAGAGAGTTTTAGTGATGAAAGTTGGACAGAAGATCTTAATCTCTGCCAAATAATTTATGTTAAGGTATTTTCTGGCAATTGTGCCTTCATTATGTGTGTCACGTTTCAAGGTAAGACCCAGATGCAGACAATGTTGAAGTAACAACAATGTATTAATCAAACAGGGGTAGGCAAAAGACAGGTCAAGAGCAGGCAGTGGCCAGTAATCCAGATATGTGGGGCAAAGGTACAGGATGGCAGGTAGGCTCAGGGTCAGGGCTGGCAGAAATGGTCAACACCTGGAAAACAAGAAAACTTGAGAGACAGGAACAGAGAAAAATGGCTGTGAGACATGGGTTTTACTCTGGACACATGAAAAGTCAAATAAAATCAAATGTTATTTGTCACATACACATGGTTAGCAGATGTTAATGCAAGTGTAGCGAAATGCTTGTGCTTCTAGTTCCGACAATGCAGTAATAACCAACAAGTAATCTAGCTAACAATTCCAAAACTACTACCTTATAGACACAAGTGTAAGGGGATAAAGAATATGTACATAAAGATATATGAATGAGTGATGGTACAGAGCGGCATAGACAAGATACAGTAGATGGTATTGAGTACAGTATATACATATGAGATGAGTATGTAAACAAAGTGGCATAGTTCGTGGCTAGTGATACATGTATTACATACAGATGCAGTAGATGATATAGAGTACAGTATATACGTATACATATGAGATGAATAATGTAGGGTATGTAAACATTATATTAGGTAGCATTGTTTAAAGTGGCTAGTGATATATTTTACATCATTTCCCATCAATTCCCATTATTAAAGTGGCTGGAGTTGTGTCAGTGTGTTGGCAGCAGCCACTCAATGTTAGTGGTGGCTGTTTAACAGTCTGATGGCCTTGAGATAGCTGTTTTTCAGTCTCCCGGTCCCAGCTTTGATGCACCTGTACTGACCTCGCCTTCTGGATGATAGCGAGGTGAACAGGCAGTGGCTCGGGTGGTTGTTGTCCTTGATGATCTTTATGGCCTTCCTGTGACATCGGGTGGTGTAGGTGTCCTGGAGGGCAGGTAGTTTGCCCCCGGTGATTCGTTGTGCAGACCTCACTACCCTCTGGAGAGCCTTACGGTTGTGGGCGGAGCAGTTGCCGTACCAGGCGGTGATACAGCCCGACAGGATGCTCTCGATTGTGCATATGTAGAAGTTTGTGAGTGCTTTGGTGACAAGCCGAATTTCTTCAGCCTCCTGAGGTTGAAGAGGCCCCGCTGCGCCTTCTTCACGATGCTGTCTGTGTGGGTGGACCAATTCAGTTTGTCTGTGATGTGTACGCCGAGGAACTTAAAACTTACTACCCTCTCCACTACTGTTCCATCGATGTGGATAGGGGGGTGTTCCCTCTGCTGTTTCCTGAAGTCCACAATCATCGGGAACGGGAAAAGTAGGATGTATACAAAGTGTACGGGGCAACAAAAGACGAACCGCAGAGGGGCTAATTATTTTGGAGATGGGAAACGGGCCGATAAACCGAGGGGAGAGTTTACGGGATTCCACCTAGAGGGGCAGATCCCGGGTGGATAGCCATACCTTCTGCCCGAGACAATACTGGGGAGCCGGGGTCCGAGGGCGATCCGCTTGTCATCGATACCTGGAGGTGGTCTTGAAGAGGGCCAACCGGGCTCTCCTCCAGGTACAACGACAGTGGAAGAAAAACATCTGGGCAGAAGGTATGCCGACCTCTTCTTCCTGCTCAGGGAAGAGCGGGAGCTGACACCCCAGGGAACACTCAAATGGCGATAGGCCCGTGGCAAAGCAGGGAAGGGTGTTGAGGGCGTATTCCACCCACACAAGCTGCTGGCTCCAGGTGGGGTTGGCGGAGACCAGGCAGCGCAGAGTAGTCTCGAGGTCCTGGTTGGCTCGCTCTGACTGGCCGTTGGACTGGGGGTGGAACCCAGAGGACAGGCTGGCCGACAACCCAATGAGGGTGCAGAACGGGCAGTCCATGGATCCGGAAGATGCGGGAGACATGCTGCATCATGAGCTGGGCCGTCTCCTTGGCCGAGGGTAGTTTGGAGAGAGGAATGAAGTCGTCGGATATGGAAAACCGGTCGACCATAGTCAGGATGGCAGTGTTTCCCTCAGACTGGGGAGTAATTGAAGAAGACCAATTGCAGTTGAAGAAGACCAGCCGGAGCTCGGCTGAGCACAGACTGTGCAGGCGGCAACAAACACTACGACATTCAGAACCATAGTAGGCCACCAAAAGCGTTGTCACACGAAGGCCAGGGTCCAACGGGAGCCCGGGTGGCAGGCAAGCCTGGAGGAATGGGCCCACTCCAGGACCTTAGCACGAACAGCATCTGCCACAAATATCCGCCCCCCCCCTTCCAGCCAGTGCCTCCATTCCTCCAATGCCATCTTCACAGCAAGAAGTTCCTGATTCCCCTCATCGTAGTTCCTTTCCGTGGTGTTGAGACGGTGGGAGAAGAAGGCACAGGGATGCAGCTTAACTTCATACTACACCCCGCCCCCCGCATGCGGTAGCGTAACTACAGCCTCAAGCTCATTACCATAACGCAACGTTAGCGATTTCTAAAAATCGCAAATGAAATGAAATAAATATGCCTGCTCTCAAGCTTATCCTTTTCTTAACAATCCTGTCATCTCAGATTTTCAAAATATGCTTTTGAACCAGAGAAAATCAATCATTTGTGTAAGTGTTGATAGCTAGCTTAGCATTTAGCGTTAGCATTTAGCACGCAACATATTCACAAAAACCAGCAAAGGAATCAAATAAAATAATTTACCTTTGAAGAACTTCAGATGTTTCAATGAGGAGACTCTCAGTTACATAGCAGATGTCCAGTTTTTCCTGAAAGATTCTTTGTGTAGGACACATCGTTCCGTTTTGTTACTATGCATTTGGCTACCGAAACTAACCGAAAATTCAGTCACCTACACGTCAAACTTTTTTCCGAATTAACTCCATAATATCGACTGAAACATGGCAAACGTTGTTTGAATCAATCCTCAAGGTGTTTTGTCATATATCTCTTCATTGAAATGCCGTTCCTGGAAGCTTGCCTTGTAGCTGAGTTTTACGCACCAATTTCCACGCAGGACACCGTGCGGGACACCTGGTAAATGTAGTCTCTTATGGTCAATCTTCCAATGATATGCCTGCAAATACGTCACAATGCTGCAGACACCTTGGGGAAACGACAGAAAGTGCAGGCTCATTCCTGGCGCATTCACAGCCATATAAGGAGATCATGGAAAACGTAGCTTCGGAAATCCTGTTCATTTCCTGGTTGCTGAAACATCTTGGTTTTGCCTGAAGGTTTTGTTCTAGGGCACTCACAGTGAAAATCTTTGCAGTTCTGGAAACGTCAGAGTGTTTTCTTTCCAAAGCTATCAATTCCATGCATAGTCGAGCATCTTTTCGTGACAAAATATTGCGCTTAAAACGGGCACGTCTTTTTATCCAAAAATGAAATACTGCCCCTAGAGTCTTAAGAGGTTTTAAGATCCAGGGCAGACCGTTGGTACAGGATAGCCCCCACTCTGACATCCGAAGCATCAGCCTCCGCCACAAATTTACGGGAAGGGTTAGGACAAACCAAGATAGGAGCAGTGGTGAAGCAGTTTCTGAGGTCCCAGTCAGCGGCAGAGGGCCACGTTGGTAGAGGTGAGTGCAGACAGGAAGGAAGCCAGGGTGCTGTGACCCCGTATAAAGCAACAATAAAATTTGGCAAACCCCAGGAAACGTTGCAGCTGCACCCTGGACGTAGGCTGAGGCCAATCCACCACCGCTCTCACCTTCCCGGGATCCATCTGGACACTCCCAGCAGAGATTATGTAACACAGAAAAGGGATGGTGGAGTGATGGAACTTGCACTTCTCCGCCTTCACAAAAAGCTGATTCTCCAGAAGGCGTTGAAGAACCTCCCAGAAGCGGAGCATGTGTTCTTGAGAAGAGCGGGAGAAGACAAGGACTTCATCAATGTAGACGAAGACAAACTGGTTGAACATGTCATGGAGAACATAATTTACCAGAGTCTGGAACTCAGCAGGGGTTTTGGTGAGGTCAAAATGCATGATACTCGTAGTGGCACGACCAGATACTCGTAGTGGCAGCTGGCCGTGTTGAAGGCATTCTTCCACTCGTCCCCCTCTATTATCCGCACCAGGTGGTAGGCGTTCATTAGATCAAGCTTGGTAAACACAGTGGCCCCCTGGAGTGGCTCGAAGGCAGAGGAAATGAGGCAAAAGCACACCAAACGATTATGTTAGGTCAGCACCTAGTCACAGAAAATCATACAGCCATTTACCAGCGAAGGAGAGGGCTCACAAAAGTCCGGAATAGCGATTAACCTCTCTGGGATATGAAGGATGGTAACGTCCCACCTGGCCAAAAAGCCAGCGAAAAAGCAGAGCGCCAAATTCAAATAAATTACTATAAAAATCTAACTTTCATGAAATCACACATGCAAGATACCAAATTAAAGCTACACTTGTTGTGAATCCAGCCAACAAGCTTTTCGGCGAAAGCAAATAATGCTATTATCTGAGGATAGCATAGTAAACAAAGAGAGAGAAGCATATTTCAACCCTGCAGGCGCGACACAAAACACAGAAATAAAAAATATAATTCATGCCTTTGACGAGCTTCTTTTGTTGTCACTCCAATATGTCCCATAAACATCACAAATGTTCCTTTTGTTCTAAAATTCCATTGATATATATCCAAAATGTCAATTTCTTTGGCGCGTTTGATCCAGAAAAACACTGGTTCCAACTTGCGCAACGTCACTACAAAATATCTCAAAAGTTACCTGTAAACTTTGCCAAAACATTTCAAACTACTTTTGTAATAACAACTTTAGGTATTTAACGTAAATAATCGATCAAATTGAAGACGGGATGATCTGTGTTCAATACAGGAGGAAAACAAACTGTAGCTAGCTTTCTGGACACACGCCTCTAACAGTACTCTTCAAGTTACACTCGTTTCTGCATGGCCGTACTTCTTCATTACACAAAGGAAAAATCTCAACCAATTTCTAAAGACTGTTGACATCCAGTGGAAGCGATAGGAACTGCAAGAAGGTCCCTTAGAAATCTGGATTCCCAATGAAACCCAATTGAAAAGAGAGTGACAACAACAAAAAAATCTTAATGATTTGTCCTCGGGGCTTCACCTGCTAAATAAGTTCTGTTATACTCACAGACATGATTCAAACAGTTTTAGAAACTTCAGAGTGTTTGCTATACAAATCTACTAATAATATGCATATCTTATCTTCTGGGGATGAGTAGCAGGCTATTGAAATTGGCATGCTTTTCACCCAAAATTCTGAATGCTGCCCCCTATCCTAGAGAAGTTAAATTAATCACTAACCTTTGATGATCTACATCAGATGGCATTCACAGGACTTCATGTTACACAATACATGTGTGTTTTGTTTGATAATCTCTATGTCCAAAAACCTCATTTAAAATTGGTGTGTTATGTTCAGAAATGCATGGTCTCAAACAAACATCCGATGAAACTGCAGAGAGCCACATCAAATAACAGATATACTCATCATAAATATTGATAAAAGATACACCTGTTAAACATACGAATACAGATAAACTTCTCCTTAATGCAACCGCTGTGTCAGATTCCAAAAAGGCTTTATGGCGAAAGCACACTTTGCGATTATGTTAGGTCAGCGCCTAGACACAGAAACCCATACAACCATTTTCCAACCAAGGAGAGTGTCACAAAAGTCAGAAATGATATTAAAATGAATCACTTACCTTTGATGATCTTCATCTGGTGGCACTGCCAGGTCTCCTGACAACAAATGTTAGTTTTGTTCGATAAAGTTAATCTTTATGTCCAAATACCTCAATGGTGCATCGAGTTCAGAAATCCAAAGGCACAATGCATGCTCTCAACACCAAGAGGAAAAGTAAAAAAAAGTACAATAAAAGATAGTAGAAACATGTCAAACGATGTTTAAAATCAATCCTTAGGTTGTTTTTGTCATAAATAATCAATCATATTTAAACCGGACAAAAGCTTTGTCAATGGAAAAGGTAAACAAGAAATGCGCGCTCCCGATCACGTGCTTGGTTCATGTCTGGAAACTTCCACTGTCCTCTCATTGAAAGCGCTGTATCTCCCAAATTTTTCAGAGTAAAAGCCACAAACAATCCCTAAAACTGGTCACATATTGAGGAAGCCATGGAGATCGTGAACTGGATCCTAAGTCTTTGTATGGTGGATAGGCTTTCAATGTAAAAACAGCCTTTCAAAATAATAGTACTTCCTGGTTGGATTTTCCTCTGGTTTTCGTCTGCCATATCAGTTATGTTATACTCACAGACATTATTTCAACAGTTTTGGAAACTTAGAGTGTTTTCTATCCAAATCTACTAATTATATTCCTATCCTAGCTTATAGTAACAGGCAGTTTAATTTAAAATACCGAATGCTGCCCCCTCCCCTAGTGAAGTTTACAGTAAAGTCATTCAGTCCCCAGTAGTCAATGCATGGGTACAGGTTCTTGTCCTTTTCTCCACAAATAAGAACCCTGGCCTGAACAGAGTCCTGACCTCAGCCCCATCGGACACCTTTGGAATTAATTGTAACGCCAACTGTGAGCCAGGCCTAATCTCCCCACATGAGTGCCCAACCTCACTAATGCTCTTGTGGCTGAATGGAAGCAAGTCCCTGCAGAAGTGTTCCAACATCTAGTGGAAAGCCTTCCCAGAAGAGTGGAGGTTGTTATAAAGGGGGGACCAAGTCCGTATTAATGCCCATAATTTTGGAATGAGATGTTTGACGAGCAGGTGGCCACATAATTTTGGTCATGTAGTGTATATAGTACTCTAAATAGCCCAATATGTGTTGCCATAGACTGGTTCCTCTCTGGGTTTATTCTCAGGTTTTGGCCTTTCTAGCGAGCTTGTCCTAGCCACCGTGCTTCTACACCTGCATTGATTGTTGTTTGGGGTTTTAGGCTGCGTTTCTGTACAGCACTTTGAGATATCAGCTGATGTAAGAAGGGTTATATAAATACATTTGATTTTGATTTGTTAAGTTACAAGATATAACACCATTCAAACCGTTGAGGGTTCACAACTTTAAAGCCAAGAATCATATTTTTGCAGATATAACCTTAGTCCCAATCAGTCAATGTGTTAAATTGGCAGCTCATCATGTCAGAGCAAACAAATTAAGACCCTAAATATTTATTGGAAAGGAGCATCACGCTCATCACCGTGCACTTTCACCACCCTGGGAAGTCAATTATAACATATTTCATCTGTAGCCTAATAAACTGTGCATGCTTTTACAAGTCATACACTCTTAGAAAAAGAGAAAATGAAACCCTTTGAATAACCTATTTTGGTTCCATGTAGAACCCTTTCCACAGAGGGTTCTACATGGAATCCAAAAGAGTTCTACTCAGAACAAAAAAAGGTTATCCTATGGGGACAGCAACATAACCTTTTTCTAAGAGAGTAGTGGGAGGATCACACAATATCTCAGAGCGACTGCAAATTTAACTCAACATGATGGTTATTCTATCGACAATTGTTAGCACACACATTTGTTGCATTATTCATTTTACTGACACAAAAATATCCCATCACGTCAAATTAACACATTATCTGTCAACATTTCTGGAATAGTGCAGACATTTTCTGTTTCCATTATAGCAGTCATGATTTTTTTAATATACGGTATGACTTCGCAGACATATAATCTGTGAATAGAAATGTGGTTAGTGAGAGAGAACACTGTAGATCGTATCACATCTGTCATCGTCATTATCTTCCTCCTCGTCGTTGTTATTGTGTCTAGAGTGAGGTTGGCTGCAGTAGGACATAGGAAACAGAATAGAACAGAAACAAGCATAGCATAGCATAACACAGCAGCTCCCACGTCTGTAGCATCAGTAAAGGCAACTTACTAGCCATCCATCTCAATGCAGGTCAGGTGTGAAATAATAGTAGCTCAGCCGGGACTCACTGTCCTGTTCAACCATCTCAGTTTCAGTCCTGAAGTTTGAGGTTACTCAACAAGGACAACTCTTTCTGTCGGTACATAACTGTGTAAAACATTTGGGCATGTACAAGACATTTAGGAAGACATTTAGGAAGTATGAGGTATAAGGTATATGAGGAAGTCAGAAAAAACATTATAAGTAATTCACTCACCTTTGATGATCTTCATCAGAATGCACTCCCAGGAATCCCTGTCCACAATAAATGTTTGATTTTTTCCATAAAGTCCATCATTTATGTCCAAATACCTCCTTTTTGTTTGAGCGTTTAGCCCAGTAATCCAAATGCTCAATGCGCGATTGCTTAGTTCAGACAAAGTCAAAAAAGTTATATTACAGTTCGTAGAAACATGTCAAACGATGTATAGAATCAATCTTTAGGATGTTTTTATCATAAATCTTAAATAATATTCCAACTGGAGAATTCCTTTGTCTTCAGAAATGCAATGGAACTCAAGCTAACTCTTACGTGAATGCGTGTGGTCAGCTCATGCCTCTCTGCTAGACCTCTGACTCATTCCCCCCTCCTTCACAGTAGAAGGATCAAACAAGGTTCTAAAGACTGTTGACATCTAGTGGAAGCCTTATGAAGTGCAATTTGACCCCATAGACTCTGTATATTCGATAGGAAAAGAGTTGAAAAACTACAAACCTCAGATTTCCCACTTCCTGGTTGGATTTTTTTCTCAGGTTTTTGCCTGCCATATGAGTTCTGTTATAGTCAGTTTTAGAAACTTCAGAGGGTTTTCTATCCAAATCTACTAATACTATGCATATATTAGCAACTGGGCCTGAGTAGCAGGCAGTTTACTCTGGGCACCTTATTCATCCAAGCGACTCAATATTGCCCCCAGCCATAACGAGTTAACTTCTTGCGCTGAGCCATGCCGGATCCGGTAGCGTAATCATAGCCTCAAGCTCAATACCATAACGCAACGTTAACTATTCATGAAAATCGCAAATTAAATGAAATCAATATGCTAGCTCTCATGCTTAGCCTTTTGTTAATACAACACTGTCATCTCAGATTTTAAAAAATATGCTTCTCTACCATAGCAAACTAGCATTAGCATTTAGCGTTAGCATTAGCAGGCAACATTTTCACAAAAAAACAGCAAAAACATTCAATAAATCATTTACCTTTGAAGAACTTCGGATGTTTTCAATGAGGAGACTCTGTTAGATAGCAAATGTTCAGTTTTTCCTGAAAGATTTTTTGTGCAGGAGAAATCGGTCCGTTTGGTGAGTCACGTTTGGCTAACAAAAACCCCGAAAAATCAGTTATCCAAACGCCAAACTTTTTTCCAAATTAACTCCATAATATCGACTGAAACATGGCAAACGTTGTTTAGAACCAATCCTCAAGGTGTTTTTCACATATCTCTTCAATGATGTATCGTTCCTGGAAGTATCCTTCTGTATAGAAAGGTAAAATGAATGCCACTGGGAATTACGCACCAATTTAGACAAAGGCCGCCGGACGGCCCCCTGGCAAATGTAGTCTCTTATGGCCAATCTTCCAATGATATGCCTACAAATACGCCACAATGCTGCAGACATCTTGGATGAACGGCAGAGCGCATTAGCTCGTTCACAGCATATTCACAGCCATATAAGGAGACGATAGTAAACACAGCGTCAAAAATCCTGTTCATTTCCTGTTTGAAGTTTCATCTTGGTTTCGCCTGTAGCATTAGTTCTGGGGCACTCACAGATAATATCTTTGCAGTTTTGGAAACATCAGAGTTTTGTCTTTCCAAGGCTGTCAATTCCATGCATAGTCGAGCATCTTTTCGTGACAAAATATTGCGCTTAAAACGGGCACGTCATTTTATCCAATAATGACATAGCGCCCCCATAGGTTGAAGAGGTTAATTAAGAGGATAATAATCTACAAACCCATAGTAAATGCTAACAATAACTTACCAAATTATCACCGCCCATCCTTTATCAGCCTTTTTTAGTATTCTTTATGGCTTTTGAGTTGCTTATTAAACTAGTCATATGATTGTGGTCATTAAACAATCTATCATGACATATGTTTGGAGTGCTCTCAAGCTCTGCCAATGCAGATTCTGCAATTCTGTTTTTTGTGCCTGCTGCCTGACCAACCATGATTGACGATTGACATAAACTTCCCTTCAGATGAAAGTAGCATGTCTTATAGGAGGTAGCTTTAGAGGATAAAGGCCTACCTTTTCAAAAGTTTAAATTGTATATATTTTGGAAGAATACATAGGTGCAGTGAGATGAAGTTGACATAGCACATTCATGCCACAATGACTACAACAATACTAAGCTCAGTATTTCCCACCACTAGAACTGTAGGAGTTCTCTGTATCTTATGATGTCACTCCAGGAGAAATATAACACAGACAACATAAATCCTACAAATGGGCTTGCCCTAACAGCTTTAAGATTTATGAGCAGGCCCATTTATCAAACTTAGGTGAAGTCGAACAGCAGGGTGGGGCCGGTGGGGGAAAGCTTCCTGGGCACATCGCAATCGATGCATCTATTTGCCCCTACTTTTGTGACACCGGATTTTTTGGGGGGAAAGAAATGGGGAAGAATTTAAAAAAAAATCCAATCCTATCATACTATTCAATAATTTTACTGTGTCCCCTTGCAAAAGTCTTTCTCCCAAATACAGATCATTATGCCCAGCTCTAAGGTTTCTTTGTTCGGAATGCCTGTATAAACATGTCGTTTTTGCAGTCTTAAATTGATAACAATTAGCCCTCCTCCAATGAATGTGTGCAATACACTTGGTATTCCATGCCGGTGCTCCATTGATTCAAATGCCAATATTGCCTAATTTTCCTTGCACTACTCTACATGCATATAGAGGGCCTGTTGAACAGTCTGGAGCATCCCATTGCATCACAGCAGAGAGAGCCTCACAGAAGAATGGATGTTTGGCAGGGAGGGGAGCTGGCCTCTGCAGCCACAGCATACAAATGAAGAGCTGTCAGAAGAACTGGAGGTCTGGCCGCATTGCTTGCACGTGCACACACACACACACACACACACACACATGAGAGGGGGTAAATTTAATAAATGAACTGTTGAACGTTTAAACATGTTTTTAATTATATATAACAAATAATCATTCTTGAAGGTGTGACTTACTGTAAACATCTGAATGTTTGAACAAGTGCCTTTGGGGGGGTTAATTTATAACAATAAGACACATGGAACATCTGATTAATACAGTTCCAAACGGTTTGCATTAATGGAATTCACTCCACAACATAATAGCCACAGGACCCCAGCACTGTTTACCATGTGTCAAGGTAGGGGTTATAATGCTTGTATATAAAAACAACACATTAACCACATTATACACATTTTCATTGGGTCTACAATGTAAAAAAGTAATTGACCTGCCAATTCTTCATATTAAGCTATTACATAAGCTATAAAGCAGGAACATAATTGTTGGTGTCTTCACATTTTGGACATAAATAATGTATTTTCTTAAGGTCAGTATATTTGTCATTGTCCACAGCATCATAGTCTTGCATTAAACATTTATAGAACATTTTATACTGCTTGGTAAGAAACTTGATCTCCATTTTTGAACGCAGATCTTGGAAAGTAAACTAATCCAATCTGTTAGCTGGATTTATTACAGCCATTATGGAAATGGTTGTTCCAGTTTAGATGGTTTCGGTAGTCTCATTTATTAATCTTTCTAACTCTGGCTGTCATTATGAATGCAGACTGTGGATGAATAAAACATCCAAATGTTGGATATCCCGACCCTGGCTGGATTCCAATAAGAATTAAACATCACTTTCCAAGCCAGCAAAATGTGACTTGATGCTGATTTTGCTGGTGACCAGCATATGCTGGTACACTAGTGATGCTGGTCAGCAGTGTGCAAAACACAACATGACCAGCAAAAAAAATTCAGCAAGGTAGTACAGAGCCTTTTCTTTTCTTTTAAAATTGAAGTCATAACAACCCAGCACACAACAAGAACATTGCATTCCGTTTAAAATAGCTTCAAATTAACCTGCACATCACACATGCACACACACCTGAACAGAATATATGAGTTGTATCATACTTAACCTTTCGTTTTAGAGAGTCTACCCATGTTTGAAGAGGGATCCCCTTCACGCTTCTCGTTGAAACGGCACTTGTGATTTGATTGTTGTCATGATGATGATATGATCGCCAGTATTAGAAAATACATTAAAGTTACTCCACAATATTAACCTAATTGACAGAGTGAAAAAAGGAAGCCGGTACAGAATAAGATATTCCAAAACATGCATCCTGCTTGCAATATGTATCCGGACGACACAATCTGCAAAATTGCTACATACTGGGGCTTCTGATTTGGGATGCTAATACTGAATTGGGTTTCCTAAAAAATGTTTACATGGAAGGGCCTCTTCACACTTTCTGCTCCATGTGTTCATATTTCATAAACTGATAGTTGGCAAATACTAATCAAGTTGTTCACATGATGTATGATACTGAATGGCAAAATCCCACTTTTTTCAAGTGTTTGTCAGTATGTGAGTAATTCCCAGTGTAGCCTTCAAACTCAAAATTGGACAATTGGGGCTCTATTTTCAAAAAACAAACGCAAAATGGAAAATCTAGCGCAGGCGGTAGCGCTATAGGTTCAGGGGTGTATCACAATTATTGGCGCACTTGCTGGCATTGGTGCGAAAGGTACTGAATAAATAAGTTCTGGGTGTGTCGAGGCCTGGCCAATCAGAACGTGCTCCATGGCAAAATATGTGGTTGCTTCAGGTTGTGTGTTTACGGTATTTTATGTATTGCCAATGTTATAGGTTGTTAAATAGTTTACAGAAGCGAAATAGCAAAATGTAGACCTATCCCACCTTTGCTAAATAGGTTAACTATAACCCATTTGCAGTCCACTTTGTTCTACGTAATTGCATGGTGTGAATAGTATTCACACTGATATAGGGCCTAGGCCTACTGTAAATTGCATTTTGGCTGAGAGTGCACATGCCAAACAATGTCAATAAGCAAGATTAAATTCATTATTGATGAGGCCTAATTAGAGATTGAATAGTCCTAACCAAGTTTGAAACAAAACAACTTGTTTTAAATAGACTTTGTCACACTTACAGGCACCATCATTTCTCCCCATGGGCATATAATATTAAAACAACACAGACTATGGAAGGTTTTATGCACATATAAAACAGGACCTGCATGGCTAAAATAATGTGGGCCTGCCTACAATGCATAGATAAAAATAATTGTCAGCTCACTGTTTTACTCCTGTCAAACTACACATTTTAATAAACCTTTAGTGATTAAGTTTTATTTCCAAGTGGTCTCAGGAGCCAAACCCTTTACCGACTAGTTTTCACTACTCGCAATTGCATTGGGTAGACAAACAAAAGCCATCACTGACAGGAGGGGAAGTTATGCTTGGTTTCCTCTACAGGATCGGTGGGTCCCCCGCGGGACGGTTGAGCTAACGTAGGCTAATGTGATTAGCATGAGGTTGTAAGTAACAAGAACATTTCCCAGGACATATACAGTGGGGCAAAAAATTATTTAGTCAGCCACCAAATGTGCAAGTTCTCCCACTTAAAAAGATGAGAGAGGCCTGTAATTATGGTGGAAAATAAGTATTTGGTCAATAACAAAAGTTTCTCAATACTTTGTTATATACCCTTTGTTGGCAATGACAGAGGTTTTCTGTAAGTCTTCACAAGGTTTTCACACACTGTTGCTGGTATTTTGGCCCATTCCTCCATGCAGATATCCTCTAGAGCAGTGATGTTTTGGGGCTGTTGCTGGGCAACACGGACTTTCAACTCCCTCCAAAGATTTTCTATGGGGTTGAGATCTGGAGACTGGCTAGGCCACTCCAGGACCTTGAAATGCTTCTTACGAAGCCATTCCTTCGTTGCCCGGGCGGTGTGTTTGGGATCATTGTCGTGCTGGAAGACCCAGCCATGTTTCATCTTCAATGCCCTTGCTGATGGTAGGCTTTGTTACTTTGGTCCCAGCTCTCTGCAGGTCATTCACTAGGTCCCCCGTGTGGTTCAGGGATTTTTGCTCACCGTTCTTGTGATCATTTTGACCCCACGGGGTGAGATCTTGCGTGGAGCCCCAGATCGAGGGAGATTATCAGTGGTCTTGTATGTCTTCCATTTCCTAATAATTGCTCCCACAGTTGATTTCTTCAAACCAAGCTGCTTTCCTATTGCAGATTCAGTCTTCCCAGCTTGGTGCAGGTCTACATTTTTTTTTCTGGTGTCCTTTGACAGCTCTTTGGTTTTGGCCATAGTGGAGTTTGGAGTGTGACTGTTTGAGGTTGTGGTGTCTTTTATACTGATAAGTTCAAACAAGTGCCATTATTACAGGTAACAAGTGGAGGACAGAGGAGGCTCTTAAAGAAGAAGTTACAGGTCTGTGAGAGCCAGAAATCCTGCTTGTTTATAGGTGACCAAATACTTATTTTCCACCATAATTTGCAAATAAATTCATTTAAAATCCTACAATGTGATTTTCTGGATTTTTTTTCTCATTTTGTCTGTCATAGTTGAAGTGTACCTATGATGAAAATTACAGGCCTCTGTCATATTTTTAAGTGGGAGAACTTGCACAATTGGTGCCTGACTAAATACTTTTTTACCCCACTGTACATATCTGATATTGGCAGAAACCTTAAAGTATTGTTAATCTAACTGCACTGTCCAATTTACAATAGCTATTACAGTGAAATAATACCATGCTATTGTTTGAGGAGAGTAGACAGTTATGAACTTGAAAATGTATTAGGAAACCAACTAGGCACATTTAGGCAGTCTTGATACACAACTTTGAGCAGAAATGCATCGGTTCATTGGATCAGTCTAAAACTTGGCACATACACTGCTGCCATCTAGGGGCCAAAACCTAAATTGCACTTGGGCTGGAATAATGCATTATGGCCTTTCTCTTGCATTTCAAAGAGTCGTTTTTTTTTGTATTATCTTTTTTTTTATACCATATCTAATGTGTTATATTCTCCTACATTCATTTAAAAAATTCAAAATTCAAAATGTTTCCTTTCAAATGGCATCAATAATACGCATATCCTTGCTTCAGGTCCTAAGCTACAGGCAATTAGATTTGGGTATGTCGTTTCAGGCAAAAAATTAAAAAATGGGCGGATTCTTTTTAATGAAATGAAATGGGAAAAAACATGTTTTTATGTTTCTAAATACAAAGTACAGAGGCACCAAAAGCACATTAGGCTACTCTTGTTCCATGCGCATATGGGCAGTGTGCGTCATGGCTGGATAGGCTGCATTTCCGCTCTCTAAATTCATACCACAAACAACTGCGTTACTGCTAAAACCAGCTTTTGGTTGGTCTTAAATATTCCTATCAGTGCTGCAGGAAATTAGCACTTTGGATCAAGTTTATAAGGACATACCTCAAATATTTCCACCTCGTCCAGCTGAGTGCAAGGTAGCTAATATAAGACCCGACTTTAGGACTGGAAAAGTCCAGTGTGCCTGTTTTTACATGACGAAATTGCAAACTAACGTGCGTTTGACACTAGCGCCGACTTAACGGCAGCCAAAAGTAGAGCCCCCAGGATCCAATTATGGTTACAGGTAGAGGTTGCTAATTAATCAAAGTTAGCTATTTATATGTGAATGATTTAATTTTCACCACATTTACCTTCATTAAAAACTGTCTGTCATTTTTTAAAATCAAGGTTCCATTGTCTCTGTTGACCATCTCATGTGTACTAGGTGATATGTGACAATTTCTTTCTATACCTGCTTTTATTTTTTTGTGGATGATGTTCGCCCACTTTGAAAATCCTGGGTTAATGGCCTCATGTTGTACCTCATTCAATTGAACTTAATATGCAGCCAAGCTCACAAATATTGTGAAGCATTTCAAAGGATATGTTCTTAATTTTAACACCGTACATATCCTGTAAATTTGCAATGTTTCCATTATCAATATTGCACTTTTTCCTCTGATGCCAATATTAAACAGGCCAATTAAATCACTCTGTGTTGCTGTACATAGTTACAGTCTCTGTGGAATATAGCTTACTGTAAATTGCATTATGGCTGAGAATGGATATGCCAATAAGCAAGATTAAATTCATTATTGATGAGGCCTAAAAAGAGAATAGTCCTAATTCAATTTGAAACAAAATGAAACAGCAACTTGTTATATAAACATTGGATTGTTATTTTTACCTGAAATGCACAAGGTCCTCTACTCCGACAATTATTCCAAAGTAAAAGGGTAAACCAAGTTAGTTTCTACCAATCTCTCCTCCTTCAGTCTTATTATTCTTTTTTTGACTTTAACTCAACCAAATAGATTTGGAGGAAAGCTATGCACACACGTAAGACTTTTAATATGATTCTTACAAAAAAGTGCATTGATGAGTGTGACATGCATATGCTGTTTTTACAGAACTCTTCTTCCTTGGTCACAGCAGGCTGTTTTTCTCCCAGCACACAAGTAGTTATCTACAGCCTGGAATTAAGAGCACAAAGAGAGCCCTTAGTGGAAAGCTGAAGGTCACCTTTGTCTCATAAAGGATTGTGACAATAGGAAATTAGGATAGGCCTGATCTATTCAAAAGTCATTTTCATTCCATTAGTGCTAGTCAGAAATAATCAGAAAAAGTGTCACATCAAACAATGAAATGTACATTTCAGTAAATGAAGCAGTTCTCCACACCATCAATCATTCATTTGAACATTTGTTCATACTCTCTTTCATACCGTTTGGTGTCAAAGAGGCAAAATATTTATAGAATAATTTTGCCCATCTGCACCAGTTTTGCTTGAAAGTTAATATATTAATCATTCAAAAACTGAACTTCATAGAACTGTCCAAGAGGGTTATACATATGTAATGTATCTCTTAACCAACAATAATTATTTTGACCCTGATATTTTCAATGTGAATTCCATTTTAGTTTTAAGTTGAAGGTGTATGAGATAGATTAAGTATTTTTTTTCCCAATATGATTCAAGAGAAATCTTTTAGAGTGAACAATGGCTTTACTCCTACATCCGAATGGAAGCCCATCATTGCTCTCCTTAGTTTTAGCAACTAATCAATTAAGCACTGACAAGAACAGTCATCATGACTTAATTAATTGTTGAAATGGTGGTTCCAATTGATTTTTCTCTGGGTTGTTGATAAGGATATACACTGAGTGTACAAAATAGTAGTAACACCTGCTCTTTCCATGACATAGACTGACCTGGTGAATCCAAGTGAAAACTATGATCCCTTATTGATGTCACCTATTAAATAGACTTTAATCAGTGTAGATGAATGGGAGGAGAAATGTTAAATAAAACATTTAAGCCTTGGGGCACTTGAGACATGGATTGTGTATGTGTGCCATTCAGAGGGTGAATGGGCAAAACAAAGGATTTATGTGCCCTTGAACTGGGTATGGTAGTAGTTGCCAGGCGCACCAGTTTGAGTGTGTCAAGAACTGCAACGCTGCTTGGTTGTTCATGCTTAACAGTTTCCCGTGTTTATCAAGAATGGTACACCACCCAAAGGACATGCAGCAATACACAGTGCTTTCAGAAAGTATTCACACCCTTTGACTTTTCTACATTTTGTTATTGAGTCCCACTCTCCATATTTTTAAGCATAGTGGTGGCTGCATCATGTTATTGGTATGCTTGTAATCGTTAGGGACTGGGTAGTTGCTCAGGATAAAACATAAATGGAATCTATCTAAGCACAGGCACAATCCTAGAGGAAAACTGGGTTCAGTCTGCTGTCCACCAGACACTGGGAGATTAATTCACTTTTCGGACGGACAACAACCTAAAACACATGGCCAAATCTACACTGGAGTTGTTTACCAAGAAAACAGGAAATGTTCCTGCGTGGCCAAGTTACAGTTTTGTCTTAAATCTACTATATCTATGGCAAGACCTGAAAATGGGTAAATGTTGCACAATCAATGTGTAGAAAGCTCTTAGAGACTTTCCCAGAAAGACTCACAGCTGTAATCGTTGCCAAAGTGCTTCTACAAAGTATTGACTCAGGGGCGTGAATATTTATGTAAATGAGATATTTCTGTATTTCATTGTCAATTGATTAGCAACATTTTCAAAAAATATGTTTTCACTTTGTCGTTATGGGAGAGAAAAACTAACAATTTAATCGATTTTGAATTCAGGGTCAAATATGGAGTGGAGGCTCACCAGAGGAGGACGAGGAGGAATTTAATAAATTCCTCAGTGAATTTAATAAATAAAAAATGAAAAATATTAATAAATAAAGATAAAACTATAACACATATATTCACATCGCCAAATAATTTATTAAAACAAACTGTTTTGCAATGAAGGTCTAGAGTAGCTTCAACGGGACTATGTAGGGTAGCACCGGTAGCCTAAACCTATCGATGTTACATTAAGCTGGGTGAATGGAATATGAATGACAGTCATCCAATATGCTGTAATAGAAATAAGGCCATGCTCATTAAAATAAAATGAGCATCCTTCCTCATCTTAAATGGCACCGACTGACACACACACACACACACATTTTTATGGGATGCCTTTAATGAAATGTTTCTCAAAGCAGTTGTTCTAACAGTAATTAAACTTAGCACAGTCACAGCTTCCTCATGGCAGAGATGGAGATAGAGGCTTTATTTATTTATTTATTTATTTTCATAGTATCTTGTGTGATGAGGATTTTCAGTATATATATTTATCCTCACCACACAGAGACTATGACAAATAAAAAAAACTGGGATTGATTTGACAGATCTTAAAGCAATAAATCCTGTTAAAGCCTCTATCTCCATCTCTGCCATGAGGAAGCTGTGACTGTGCTCCGGCTAACTGTTAGAACAACTGCTTTGAGAAACATTTCAATAAAGCCATTCTATGAAAGTGGACTTCAATTCAATTTTCTGACAATCCAAAGAGGGATTTGCTCTGTGCTAGATATGCTAGATGCCCCTGCTCCAGACTTGCTAGATGCCCCTGCTCCAGACTTGCTAGATGCCCCTGCTCCAGATGCCCCTGCTCCAGACTTGCTAGATGCCCCTGCTCCAGACTTGCTAGATGCCCCTGCTCCAGACTTGCTAGATGCCCCTGCTCCAGATGCCCCTGCTCCAGACTTGCTAGATGCCCCTGCTCCAGACTTGCTAGATGCCCCTGCTCCAGATGCCCCTGCTCCAGACTTGCTAGATGCCCCTGCTCCAGACTTGCTAGATGCCCCTGCTCCAGACTTGCTAGATGCCCCTGCTCCAGACTTGCTAGATGCCCCTGCTCCAGACTTGCTAGATGCCCCTGCTCCAGACTTGCTAGATGCCCCTGCTCCAGACTTGCTAGATGCCCCTGCTCCAGATGCCCCTGCTCCAGATGCCCCTGCTCCAGATGCCCCTGCTCCAGATGCCCCTGCTCCAGATGCCCCTGCTCCAGATGCCCCTGCTCCAGACTTGCTAGATGCCCCTGCTCCAGACTTGCTAGATGCCCCTGCTCCAGACTTGCTAGATGCCCCTGCTCCAGATGCCCCTGCTCCAGATGCCCCTGCTCCAGACTTGCTAGATGCCCCTGCTCCAGACTTGCTAGATGCCCCTGTTCCAGACTTGCTAGATGCTCCTGCTCCAGACTTGCTAGATGCCCCTGCTCCAGACTTTCCATTCCAATCCCACGACACTCTACAAGCGTATTACTGAAGACATTATTTACATTTCGGACTTGGACTAAAATTGGGATGAGAAGACTATTGTGTTTTAACGATCTTCTCTGGGTGTGCTTTGCCAGTTATTTATGGTCAAGGAATGGCACAGTGCACAGTGATATATTCAGTACATTGTCACCATGGCAGACTGAATCAGACTGACAGGGTAATTGCGTAAATAAGTTCTAAAAGCATTCTGAATACTCTTGGTTCTGTGCATGGGAACGGCCAGGGTCAAAAGAGATGTCAAGGGTCAAGATCACAGACCTCCGGAAGGAGGAGTTCAGACACTATACTCCGAGTATTGCTTGGCTACTATAGATTTTCAGAGATATTGTTACATCTCTACCGCCAGATTGTTTCAGGTCATGGAAACTTCCTTTAGCTCTTGTTGCTCAAGTTCTTTAGCTACAGTATGGCCCTGATAGTGAACATTGTCGTTTAAGCCTTGCTCTGAACAACACTTTACACAGGCCTAATTGTTTCCTCTATAATCTATCGGGGTAGCAAGTCACAGAGAGCATTATCAGATCAACCTTAGTGCCCTGCCATTCTCCTACACACATCAATACAGCAGGTCAATGTCTAGAGCACAGGCGGTTTGCTACTCTCAAACAGAGAAGAGGGAAGGTTCTGTACTCTACATGCCTTATCCAGTCACCTCTCAGTAACACATTACATGCAAACATTTCAATAATTGTCAAAGACCCTAACTAAGTAATGAGATGAAAATGATGGGTAACTACATATTACCGCAAATAATTATTTCAGAGTCAGGTATATTTGTCCAGGCCTCAATTGTTTCTTGACGAGCACCATTCATTCGCACTGTCGAGAATTCTAATGTTATGATTTCTAATAATAACTGTATCCACCAGAGTAGGGTGATTCAGTAGAGGTGCGTGGATAAAATCACAGAGGATGCCAAGCCAGGAAAAAAAAGTCATATGTGTTGTGATAATTGCATTATTTGCTCTGTAGCCTGTTAGGTCATATCCCTTGCCACCGTGATATATAGGCCTAAGGCCAAGACAATAAGAAGACACGCACCTTTTTCCAACCACACCTTTGTTTTATCACAAAACCAGAGAGCAACATCACTGGTGAAGTCCACAATCAAACAGTAACATGACCTACTAATGTTTCCGTCTTTCTCGGACTACAAAACAACTATTGATTTAGAACCTCAGAGAGTTACAGTCGCAAGGAAAAAAGGAGCTGCCACTATTTCAGCACCATTTCAATTTCAGCATTTCAACATCATCAAATCACCTATGGTTAGTCTAATTCTGTGACAAGATACCAATCAACATAAGCTCCAATCAACATAAGCTAAATATGATATGGCTGTCCATGGTACTGATTTCTGTGTGTGTGTGTGTGTGTGTGTGTGTGTGTGTGTGTGTGTGTGTGTGTGTGTGTGTGTGTGTGTGCAAGTAGAAAAATACATTGACTCACCTAGAAATGCCAGTGCCATCCTCCTCTCTTTCATGACTCTGTCATACAGTACACATGTTTTGTTTTTGTTGTTCTAGGCTAACTGGCTAAAATGCTTGCTTGCTAGCAATGTTCTCTCTAAGCTGTGCACGTGCACAGGCAGGCAGCTCCCCGGTACTGCCATGCAGAAGAAATATCAGGCTCTGCAGAGAAGCACTAGACTGAACTTCACTCAACTTTATATAGTTTTCCCTGTTAGCCTACACCAGCAATGTTCCCCTCTACTGGGGACTTGATTAGTGTAGTATTAGATAGCTACATAGTTGTCTTTGCTGTCTTCGTATCCAAGATAATTGTGTAGTTTAGAGTGTGTAGTCTTAGAGTGATTATCTTAATTCACCGAGGTTAGCTAGCCAGCTATTTTGTCGTCCTTAACGTAGGAGACACTCCTAGCTAGCCAATAGCCAGCCAACGTCTACTGAATAGAACTTTCGCATTCCCCGCATTCCAGACGCTCCACAGGTAGTATCACTTTTTCATTTCATTTCATTACAGTCCCAACGGTGTGATTTGTTTGATCGTAGCTAGCTACATAGCTAGCTAGATGCCCTTTGTTTCAAAGATAATTGTGTAGTCTAGAGCGATTTTCTAGGTTAGCTAGCCAGCTATGTCGTTCTCCTAACGCAACGTAACGTAACCAACACTGCTAGCTGCCAGCTGCTCCAGCAGCATTGTAGAAACTTCACACTCAACAGACTTGATTAGGTAGTGTCAACAACGCAGCTAGCCTACCCCAGCAGTACTCTATCATTTTAATCATTTTAGTCAATTAGATTCTTGCTAGTATGCCCAACTTTCTGAACATTCGAGACGTGTAGTCCACTTGTCATTCCAATCTCCTCTGCATTAGCGTAGCCTCTTCTCAGCCTGTCAACTATGTGTCTGTCTATCCCTGTTCTCTCCTCTCTGCACAGACCATACAAACGCTCCACACCGCATGGCCCAGCCACCCTAATCTGGTGGTCCCAGCTCCAGACCCACGTGGAGTTCCAGGTCTCCGGTAGCCTCTGGAACTGCCGATCTGCGGCCAACAAGGCAGAGTTCATCTCAGCCTATGCCTCCCTCCAGTCCCTCGACTTCTTGGCTCTGACGGAAACATGGATCACCACAGACAACACCGCTACTCCTACTGCTCTCTCTTCGTCCGCCCACGTGCTCTCACACCCCGAGAGCTTCTGGTCAGCGGGGTGGTGGCACCGGATCCTCATCTCTCCCAAGTGGTCATTCTCTCTTTCTCCCCTTACCCATCTGTCTATCGCCTCCTTTGAATTCCATGCTGTCACAGTTACCAGCCCTTTCAAGAACATCCTTATCATTTATCGCCCTCCAGGTTCCTCGGAGAGTTCATCAATGAGCTTGATGCCTTGATAAGCTCCTTTCCTGAGATGGCTCACCTCTCACAGTTCTGGGCGACTTTAACCTCCCCACGTCTACCTTTGACTCATTCCTCTCTGCCTCCTTCTTTCCACTCCCCTCCTCTTTTGACCTCACCCCTCACCTTCCCCCTACTCACAAGGCAGGCAATACGCTCCCCTGACCTCATCTTTACTAGATGCTGTTCCTCCACTAACCTCATTGCAACTCCCCTCCAAGTCTCCGACCACTACCTTGTATCCTTTTCCTCTCGCTCTCATCCAACACTTCCCACACTGCCCCTACTCGGATGGTATCGCGCCGTCCCAACCTTCGCTCTCTCTCCCCCGCTACTCTCTCCTCTTCCATCCTATCATCTCTTCCCTCTGCTCAAACCTTCTCAACCTATCTCCTGATTCTGCCTCCTCAACCCTCCTCTCCTCCCTTTCTGCATCCTTTGACTCTCTATGTCCCCTATCCTCCAGGCCGGCTCGGTCCTCCCCTCCCGCTCCGTGGCTCGACGACTCATTGCGAGCTCACAGAACAGGGCTCCGGGCAGCCGAGCGGAAATGGAGGAAAATAAGCTCTCCTGCGGACCTGGCATCCTTTCACTCCCTCCTCTCTACATTTTCCTCCTCTGTCTCTGCTGCTAAAGCCACTTTCTACCACTCTAAATTCCAAGCATCTGCCTCTAACCCTAGGAAGCTCTTTGCACCTTCTCCTCCCTCTTGAATCCTCCTCCCCCTCCCCCCCTCCTCCCTCTCTGCAGATGACTTCGTCAACCATTTTGAAAAGAAGGTCGAAACATCCGATCCTCGTTTGCTAAGTCAAACGACACCGCTGGTTCTGCTCACACTGCCCTACCCTGTGCTCTGACCTCTTTCTCCCCTCTCTCTCAGATGACATCTCGCGTCTTGTAATCGGCCGGGTACCTGCCCGCTTGACCCTATCCCCTCCTCTCTTCTCAGACCATCTCCGGTGACCTTCTCCCTTACCTCACCTCGCTCATCAACTCATCCCTGACCGCTGGCTAGGTCCCTCCCGTCTTCAAGAGAGCGAGAGTTGCACCCCTTCTGAAAAAACCTTCGATCCCTCCGATGTCAACAACTACAGACCAGTATCCCTTCTTTCTTTTCTCTCCAAAACTCTTGAACGTGCCGTCCTTGGCCAGCTCTCCCGCTATCTCTCTCAGAATGACCTTCTTGATCCAAATCAGTCAGGTTTCAAGACTAGTCATTCAACTGAGACTGCTCTTCTCTGTATCACGGAGGCGCTCCGCACTGCTAAAGCTAACTCTCTCTCCTCTGCTCTCATCCTTCTAGACCTTATCGGCTGCCTTCGATACTGTGAACCATCAGATCCTCCTCTCCACCCTCTCCGAGTTGGGCATCTCCGGCGCGGCCCACGCTTGGATTGCGTCCTACCTGACAGGTCGGTCCTAGCAGGTGGCGTGGCGAGAATTCTCCTCACCACGTGCTCTCACCACTGGTGTCCCCCAGGGCTCTGTTCTAGGCCCTCTCCTATTCTCGCTATACACCAAGTCACTTGGCTCTGTCATAACCTCACATGGTCTCTCCTATCATTGCTATGCAGACGACACACAATTAATCTTCTCCTTTCCCCCTTCTGACGACCAGGTGGCGAATCGCATCTCTGCATGTCTGGCAGACATATCAGTGTGGATGACGGATCATCACCTCAAGCTGAACCTCGGCAAGACGGAGCTGCTCTTCCTCCCGGGGAAGGACTGCCCGTTCCATGATCTCGCCATCACGGTTGACAACTCCATTGTGTCCTCGTCCCAGAGCGCTAAGAACCTTGGCGTGATCCTGGACAACACCCTGTCGTTCTCAAATAACATCAAGGCGGTGGCCCTTTCCTGTAGGTTCATGCTCTACAACATCCGCAAAAGTACGACCCTGCCTCACACAGGAATTTCAGCAGGTCCTAATCCAGGCACTTGTCATCTCCCGTCTGGATTACTGCAACTCGCTGTTGGCTGGGCTCCCTGCCTGTGCCATTAAACCCTACAACTCATCCAGAACGCCGCAGCCCGTCTGGTGTTCAACCTTCCCAAGTTCTCTCCACCCCGCTCCTCCGCTCTCTCCACTGGCTTCCAGTTGAAGCTGCATCCGCTACAAGACCATGGTGCTTGCCTACGGAGCTGTGAGGGGAACGGCACCTCAGTACCTCCAGGCTCTGATTAGGCCCTACACCCAAACAAGGGCACTGCGTTCATCCACCTCTGGCCTGCTCGCCTCCCTACCACTGAGGAAGTACAGTTCCCGCTCAGCCCAGTCAAAACTGTTCGCTGCTCTGGCCCCCAATGGTGGAACAAACTCCCTCACGACGCCAGGACAGCGGAGTCAATCACCACCTTCCGGAGACACCTGAAACCCCACCTCTTTAAGGAATACCTAGGATAGGATAAAGTAATCCTTCTCCCCCCTTAAAAGACCTAGATGCACTATTGTAAAGTGGCTGTTCCACTGGATGTCATAAGGTGAAAGCACCAATTTGTAAGTCGCTCTGGATAAGAGCGTCTGCTAAATGACTTAAATGTTAAATGTAAATGTACTGTGGGAATTGTGATCGAATCAACGCAATATTAACCACTTTCAACGCAAAATACCGTAACAAAATGAAATACGAAAGTATTTTAGTATGTAAAACACAACTATGCAAGAGATTTAGTTGTAGGCAGAACGCATCGGAGTGGCCCATACTCTACACAGACCTGTGCGCCAAAACCAATCAGAACTGCAGTAGGCCTATATGCAAATAGTCCATTGCCAAACATGGATCTGTGCTATTCACTTTGAACTGGACAGAATGAGCAGTGGTGGGTAGATGCACTTGTTTTGAGATCAAAGGGCGGCAAGTAGCCTAGTGGTTAGAGCGTTGGACTAGTAACTGAAAGGTTGCAAGATCGAATCCCTGAGCTGACAAGGAAAACCTCTGTTGTTCTACCCCTGAACAAGGCAGTTAACCCACTGTTTGTAGGCTGTCATTGAAAATAAAAACTTGTTCTTAACTGACTTGCCTAGTTAAATAAAGGTTGAGTTACATTTGTTCATATCCTTTGCTAGTGAGTTATTAGCCCATTTGTAGTCAGCTATGGGGGAGTGATTGCTTCCAACAAGAGCACAACACGTGTGCATTTCTGGACGTATTTGAAAAGATAGTCAAGTAAACAGCTTTTTTTTGTCTTTAAGGGACAGTGTTGTATTTTGAGACAGGCTTGAATAGGCTAAGTAGCCAATAGGCAGAGGGCAGCTTAATTTGTCTGATTCTTGCATTAAACAACACAACAATGTTCAAAAATGTTCAGTCACCTCCTTGTCTGAAAGACAAGTGGATAAACAGGTTAATATTAAGCACTGCATGTTTTGGAACGTAGGTCTACATGTAACACCACCTATCGGCTGCTACTGTAATGTTATGGGATGCATATATCCACCTGTCTGTCGTGGCCCGGAGGCAAAACATTTATATCATCATTGGCCAGTACGGAGAATCCCCATTTCCACCTAATTTAGGAAAGGGATGATTTTAGCCAGCTTTCTAGCCACTGGAGTACAATTATGATATGCAACAATTCAACAAAAAAAAAGTTAGGTAAATGACGTTTGGCTTGTGATTAGTGTGACGCTAATTTATTTTGGTGCGCCAGGAACATTCACAGTTGAGCTTACTCAGTTATTTTTTTATCAAGGGAAGCCAAATGCTCGCTGGCTTCCCTTGCATTTAATGCTACGGGCGACAACCATGTCATACTCTTTTTGAGAAGACAGCATCAGATAGATGGCCTACACGTACTGAGACAGATGGGGCGCTGTTTCGCACGCTCTGATTCTTTCTCCAGTGAGACACATTGAAAGAAAATTGTGAAACACAGAGAGACTAAACATAAACTACTTATTTGTTTTCTTGGTACATTTTTGGGGGAAGCCTAGCTTCTCGGGTGATTGCCATCTAAGAACCAACATCTTTTTTTTGCAGCAGTGCTACCTGCCAGTAGGACTCGTCTCTGATTGATTGAGAGATTCAAGGAACTATCATCTTTAAGTAACATAGCAGATGCAATGCATTGAATATTTACATTCGTGCACTTTGAAATAATTAGTTTTACTTTGTTCCAGAAACATTTAACTGCAGGGCACTCCCACATCATATGAAGGGGGGGCACAGTGAACAGTTGGGAGATGGGACCAATTTTATTGTAAAACATTTCCTTTGTGTTAAATAGTCTGTGAACAAACTTAAAATGTATAAATGAATGGTTCAGATTACGGGATGCCAAGGTTATATTTTTCCAAATTCTGCCCCAGTTTAAGGGTTGCTCATATTCACTTACATCTGTGGACCATACTTTAATGGTTAGCTCAGAATATGAGCTTTCCAAAATGTGTTTCTATATTATAGAGATCAGGCCTTTCGGGAGCCCAGATAACGTATTTGAAAATAACTTCATTGGATGGTTTGGTAGTTGGCTTTCCCCAAGGGACTCCATAGTTGTAAATTGTAAATATAGAAATTTGCCGGTTAATGTGTATGTGTCTTTTAAATCTTGGAATGTTCTTACTGTCCATGATGATGGGGGGGATGCAAAAGGCTGGCCAGCAGATTGCTGTCACGATCGTCGTAGTGAGGAGACCAAAGCGCAGCGTGGTGTGAATGCATGACATTTAATGAATGATGAAAAAAACGAACTAACTGTGACTGCTATCAAAACACTGTGCTAACATGCAACGTAACATAGACAATAACCCACGAACCACAATACAAAACAGGCTACCTAAATATGGTTCCCAATCAGAGACAACGACAAACACCTGCCACTGATTGAGAACCATATCAGGTCAAAACACATAGAAACAGACTAACTAGACATGCAACATAGAATGCCCACTCATATCACACCCTGACCAAACAAAACAAAGAAACAAACAACTCAAATAATGGTCAGAGTGTGACAATCGCAAGGCTTTATTTTGAAATATTGTAGTACCGACATGCCATTTTGATTCCTAGTTACATTGTTTAAAAATGTTGCGCCAAACAGAAATTGTGTGAGCAATAATAGGACCAAAGCATAGTTTACATTGTTTAAGGAATATATCAGTGAAGACCACCACTTACAGGGCAATAGGAAACATTATATTTCTCTCCAAACTCAGACAAGGGGTGTAAAAATCATGTCTAAACCAATTAAGGATGGGACAAAATGCTAGTACCTTGAAATAGAATTAAAAGTTTGGTGCGGATAGTACTCCTACATCTTTCCCTCTTTGGAAGTTTGTTCATTTTACCCGGGCTTGCTTACCTTGCCATATACATTTTATCCCAAGAGCCAGGAGAGGGAGACAAGGAAACATTGAACTACAGAAATTCAGCCGTGACAATATATACATTTTTACATAGATACTGTATTCTGCCGTGTTGAGGTTGGATTTAATGATTTGACCATTCTGTTAAAGTGTCTGGAAAATGTTTTTAACCAAGGAAGGAAATATATCTATTCCTAAATATTTGAAATGGGAAACGATTGGGTTTCCATAGGTAGAGATGTCCTCCATCGGGGTCTTGAGAGGCAGTTGGGCAGATTTGCTAAGATGTATTTAATAACATGAGATGGAGCTGAATTTGTCTATGTTCTTCAAAGCTTTTGGGAAGGATTGAACTACACGGTCAAAATAAAGTAAGATATCGTTGGCGTATAATGAGATGACGTGATACGTAGAATTGAGAAATAGAACTGCCCAAGGAGCGGTTTCCTGATGAAGCATATAAGATATGTAATAGACAATGGAGGTTTATCTGAGGATAATAGTTTTTTTTAACAAACCTGCTTTTGTTCGGCTGTACCAATTTGGGTAAGTAAGTTTCGAGACTGGATGACAGATTTTAAAAATATAGTTTAATATCTGAGTTTATCAAAAGTATGGGGTGATAATGAGAGCACATTTTTTTATATAAAAGTGGAATTGGTCCTGTATTTACATATTTTACAAATGAACCTTTGTGAACAGCTGTGTTCAATTCAAGGTCATCTGATGCAGCACACAATTACTCTCCTTCCTGCTCAAATAGCCCTTACACACCCAGGTGTTGTGTTGGGTCGTTGTTCTGTTGAAAAACAAATGATAGTCCAAATGATAGTCATCAAGGACATCAACCACCAGAGCCAAGGCATGTTCACCCCGCTACCATCCAGAAGGAGGTCAGACCAGGTGCATCAAAGCTGGGACCGAGATACTGAAAAACAACTTCTACTTCAAGGCCATCAGACTGTCAATCATCTTAAGGATTGGCCCCTTATATTCAATTTTGCCTAAAATGACATACCCGAATCTATCTGCTTGTAGCTCAGGCCCTGAAGCAAGGGTATGCATATTCTTGGTACCATTTGAAAGGAAACACTTTGCAGTTTGTGGAAATGTGAAAGGAATGTAGGAGAAGGTAACAATGAACCATTGCATTTCTGTTAAAAATGTTGTACCAAGACTGCCCAAATGTGCCTAATTTGTTTATCAATAACTTTTCATGTTCAAAATTGTGCACTTTCCTCAAACAATAGCATGGTATTATTTCACTGTAATAGCTACTGTAAATTGGACAGTGCAATTATATTAACAAGAATTTAAGTTTTCTGCCAATATCAGATATGTCTATGTCCTGGGAAATGTTCTTGTTACTTAGAACCTAATGCTAATCGCATTAGCCTGTTAGCTCAACCGTCCCACAATCCTGAAGAAGTTCAATAGCCATCACTAGCCAGCCACTACTCAGTTACTCAGCCCTGCACCTTAGAGGATCCTTCCCTATATACATAGACATGGAATCACTGGTCACTTTAATAATTGAACACTAGTCACTTTAGTAATGTTTGCATACTGCTTTACTCATTTCATATGTGTATACTCTATTCTATTCTACTCTATTTAGTCAATGCCACTCCAACATTGCTCGTCCCAATATTTATAAACTCCATTATTTTACTTTAGATGTGTGTATTGTTGTGAATTATTTGATATTACTGTACTGTTGGAGCTAGGTGTCACAGCTGTCTGAAGGACTGGACCAAGGTACAGCATGGTAAGCGTACATTTAAAAAATGACGCCTACAAAACGAAGAACAGAAACCAAACCTTGAAGCTTTGGGCTATGTGCCCTGAACAAAGACAAAGTTAACTTCCCACAAAACAGGTGGGGGAAAGGGTACCTAAGTATGGTTCTCAATCAGAGACAACGATAGACAGCTGCCTCTGAGAACCACACCCGGCCAAAATCATAGAACATAGACTGCCCACCCAAATCACACCCTGACCAATCCAAAATAGAGACATAAACCGCTCTCTACGGTCAGGGCGTGACACTAGGAACACAAACATTTCACTACACCAACAATAACATCTGTTAAATGTGTATGTGACCAATCAAATTTGATTTAATTTGAAGGTATGCATGGCTGACTAGTCTGAAGTTCAAGATGGGGAACTATTGGACAACGTTGCATAATACTGGAGTTCCCAAGCTTTCTGTGAATGCAGGGAAGAGGAGCAGAAACAACCCAGAGAGAGGGTCACCCCATTCAAACATCAAGAGACCCAGACGAACTGAGGTGAACTTCCTGCCATGCTTCCCGAAAGGGAAAACCCAGAGTCTCTCAAGCAACATAGACAGCAAAAAAAAAATCTACAAAAATCAAGTTTCAAAGACGGAGAGAAACCTTCCATTCATTGAAAAACTGATACAAGATTACTTTTGCCATTCAACCAAAGCGCAGTGTGGTGTGAATACATGCATACACTAAACAAACAAAATAACAAGACCACCGTGACCGCTATCAAAACTGAGTGCAAACATGCAACATCACAGACAATAACCCACGAAATACCAAAAGAAGATGGCTGCCTAAATATGGTTCCCAATCAGAGACAACGATAAACAGCTGCCTCTAATTGAGAACCAATCTAGGCAACCATAGACATACATAAACACCTAGATGGTAAACAACCCCATAAATCTACAAAACCCCTAGACAGTACAAAAACACATACATCACCCATGTCACACCCTGACCTAACCAAAATATATAAAGAAAACAAAGAATACTCAGGTCAGGGCGTGACACGTGAACACTAGGCGCATTGCTGCCCTTCGTGGTCTCCCCATCTACCTTTGTGAGGAAACCACTGGATAGCTCAAGACCTGAAATGTAAGTATTTCCTGCATACAGTCTTAACCTTAACATCTTAATTTTGTTCACTTGTATGGTAAAACACTTACATTTATATATATATTCAGGTGGAGGAAACTGAAGAGCCGGACATTACGGACACACCTGTCGCTCTCCTCACAGTCGTCAGCGACATCTCAACGGATCATGTCCAGTTCAAACCAGCTGATGAGCTAGAAGATGACATTGAAATTCTGTACGGCTGCTGTCAGTCAGCGGTAAACAAGGTGGAGTGTTTGATGAGATATGCGAGGGTTGAGATTTGATATCCACTCAAAATGAAATTGTAACATACAGTATGTTCTGAAAAATGTAATGGAATTAAGCGAGAGAGTTCATATGCACTAAAATAAAGCTGCAACATATTTTCTCAAATGTATATATTACAACGTTTATAACAGTTAATGGTTTTTGATGATGGCTGCAGCTTTAATGTGTGGCTCCTTGTTTTCTCGTTATTGTCTAATTGCTGCAGCCTCATATATGGACAATGTTTACAATAGAATATTCAGTGACACTTTATTCGGATAGTCCATCTGTAGATGGTCCATATATGTTAAATTAACTATCAACACATTTTAAATGACTATCAACTACCCCTAACATTTCAGCAGAGATGCTGTTGACATTTTCTTACTTTCCTGATAGTTTGAGCAACTACAGGGGACTATCCAAGTAGTGTTACTGAAAATTCTAAATTCTTTAGAAGTTCAAAATGTTTTAGCCAGGTTTCCATCCAACCAGAGAACGTTTTTTTCTTGGACGACGTCCTAAAAATGTCTTCAGAGAACAAGCTGGGAACTAAACAAAAACCTCCAGGGGACAATGACAGAATGTTAAACGTTTTAAGTCTTGGACACAGGAATTATCCTAGCTCTCAGAAAAATGGACACATGAATGTTCTCCTATCATCCCATGAAACGTGTCTAGAACATTAATATGTGATAGTCGGTCCCGCTTTAAATGGCGTTCAGCTTTAAATGGCTCCACGTGCCTGTATGACCTTCATACAACGCCTGGGCATGCTCCTGATGAGGTGGCGGATGGGATCTCCTCCCAGACCTGGACAGTCTGTGGTGCAACTTGGCATTGGTGGATGGAGCGAGACATGATGTCCCAGATGTGCTCAATTGGATTCAGGTCTGGGGAACGGGCGGGCCAGTCCATAGCCTCAATGCCTTCCTCTTGCAGGAACTGCTGACACACTCCAGCCACATGAGGTCTAGCATTGTCTTGCATTAGGAGGAACCCAGGGCCAAACGCACCAGCATATGGTCTCACAAGGGGTCTGAGGATCTCATCTCGGTACCTAATGGCAGTCCGGCTACCTCTGACGAGCAGATGGAGGGCTGTGCGGCCCCCCAAAGAAATGCCACCCCACACCATGACTGACCCACCGCCAAACCGGTCATGCTGGAGGATGTTGCAGGCAGCAGAACGTTCTCCACGGCGTCTCCAGTCACGTCTGTCACGTGCTCAGTGTGAACCTGCTTTCATCTATGAAGAGCACAGGGCGCCAGTGGCGAATTTGCCAATCTTGGTGTTCTCTGGCAAATGCCAAACGTCCTGCACAGTGTTGGGCTGTAAGCACAACCCCCACCTGTGGACGTCGGCCCTCATACCACCCTCACGGAGTCTGTTTCTGACCGTTTGAGCAGACACATGCACATTTGTGGCCTGCTGGAGGTCATTTTGCAGGGCTCTGGCAGTGCTCATCCTGCTCCTCCTTGCACAAAGGCAGAGGTAGCGGTCCGGCTGCTGGGTTGTTGCCCTCCTACGGCCTCCTCCATGTCTCCTGATGTACTGGCCTGTCTCCTGGTAGCACCTCCATGCTTTGGACACTACGCTGACAGACACAGCAAACCTTCTTGCCACAGCTCTCATTGATGTGCCATCCTGGATGAGCTGCACTACCTGAGCCACTTGTGTGGGTTGTAGACTCCGTCTCATGCTACCACTAGAGTTAAAGCACCGCCAGCATTCAAAAGTGACCAAAACATCAGCAAGGAAGCATAGGAACTGAGAAGTGGTCTGTGGTTACCACCTGCAGAACCACTCCTTTATTGGGGGTGTCTTGCTAATTGCCTATAATTTCCACCTGTTGTCTGTTCCATTTGCACAACAGCATGTGACATTTATTGTCAATCAGTTTTGCTTCCTAAGTGGACAGTTTGATTTCACAGAAGTGTGATTGACTTGGAGTTACATTGTGTTGTTTAAGTGTTCCCTTTATTTTTTTGAGCAGTGTACTTTACTCAGTAAGGACACTCTCATAGAATGTTATGGTCACGCCCACTAAGGCCAACTTTGAAATATTGCATTTTTTTGTTTTTGTTTGTTTTTTTGGTCAAATTCATTTTGGAATAGTGACTGTCCAATTTACAAGTGACCAAATCAGATTTGTGTGTTCAGAGGGCAGTCATTTTCTGACATGGTTACGCTAGCTGTCATAGTAACAAAGGGTGTGTGCTTGTGCTTCCTATGTAGTTTGAAATGTGGCTTGAAAGAGCTGATTCCATCTTGGCTGTTCAGTCTGCAGGAAAAAGAACAGATTTGAATCAGATATGATAAAATATATATATATATATATATATTTGAGTCACTTCAAACTGCCAAAGTGAACAAGGCTTTTACTACTTCCAGGGGAAAATAAAATGTCAGCTGGGAATGATAATGCGATCATCAGATTCCTTGAAAAGCGGATGGTGGGCGGGAAAAAACAACTGGGCATAAACTGGTTGACTCAATGCATTGTGACGTGGAATCTATGTGTAAAATATATTGGATTTGAAAAAGGTTATCTACGTAACAACTGAGGCATATTTAGACAATAGAACAATTGAGTTCGAGATAAATCGTTCAAATGACTTAGTATCTCAAACGAATTACTTAGTACCTCGTTTGAACGACTTAGTAAAAAAAAGAGGAATAAATCCAACTTTATTTACTTTACTTGAAATGCATTTAAAGTTTGATTAGACTAGATCTTAAACTTAGAATTTTGGTAATACATTAAGTAGCGTAAAATTAAGGCTATTTTACAAACCAATGTAAGAATATTTATTCAACCTTAAAATGAGTAACACATCCATGGCCACATTTTGAGGTTAGCCTATTGTAGCTATAGATGTATTCTGATGTAATCGTAGAAAGCATGCATGTTCAAGATAGCATGCAAAGGTCACAGGTCTGTGGAGATCTTCACATTTGCTCTAATAATCTGTGCAGAATCTTGGACAGCATTGATAACATGCACTAGGCACTTTTAATGTAATCTCAACTGCAATTCAGGTCATTTGGTTGTGCTAATAGATGAAGCACAGTGATAACACAATAAGTTGTAGAAATACAAACTATCTGTCATTGTATTCCCATTTGAACTTTGTTGTGCTTTTAAATTACCCACATTTCCACTTTGAAATTATGTGGTGTGCCCAGTGGGATGGCTCCTGCGTGACTGCTGAAAATGTCACCAGGTTTTAATCATTCATCATGATTGCAAATACGCCTCTTAATCTACACGAGAAGCTAGTTGCACACAGAGGAAGTGAATGGTATCCCGTAGTGTCATTTAACGGCTTGAGATAAAAGCACAACATCACAGCAGAACACTTGATATGATAGCTGGGTGCTTTTCCACCTTCCGGACCACTATTGTTACGAGGCTAGCGTAGGCTAAAGGGACAGGCATTTTATTCCATACCTGTCAATCAAAACTGAATTAATAGAAACTGTGTGGATCTTTGCGTGTCTATTAGGTGTCAAAAGTGTTCCACCACCATGTTTGTTTGATTAAATGTTGGCATGCTACATATGCTGCTTGTCATGGTGCTCATTGGAATAATACGATCAGGGAGGGAAAGAAGGTAAACCAATATTATGGACAACAGTGATAGCCTGGAGGAGACGATGCAAATCAAACAATGCAACGCATTGCAGGAAATCAATTTGTGTATTACATCGGCGATTTACCTATACACTGTATTTCATCAGAGAATTTCTATGTCTGTCAACCCTCTCAAAAATGGCAAGATGGTTCCTGTTCACAATAATTGCTTAAATATGGTAACATATTGTGTATCACAATATTGAATGATTTACAAAGGGCAGTGTGCACTCATCAACAGAGGAATTGTTCAAACCTGTACATTAATAAAAAAACGGAAAATCTCTCATGTTCATGATGTTGTTTCTGAGGGGGGGAAAGAAACATTCAATCACCACTACAGGAAAATTGTGTGTGTGCATGTGCGTGTGACTGCATGTGTGCGTACGTGCATTACTGTGGGTGTGTTTGTGCGCCATCGTGCCTGCTCGTGTATGTTTGTGTGTCTGTGCGTGCATGTTCTGACTTGTGCCTGTGGATATCAAACTGTCTGAATGTGAAAAGATTACAGAGATTCCCTCCCACTCACTTTTTTTATAATGGATCTGTTCTCCTCTCCTGAAAATGAAAATAACCATAGATATAAGCTTCCAGGCGCAGAGGAACGTATTTCACAACTCTATCGTTCATTCTCTTTTGATTAAAGATTTGTAATTTGTTTACTCTAAATGAACATGGTCACCCAGTATCTCCCAGTAAAAGAAGTCAGGTGGAACCATTCCATACATGACATCAGTTTTGCTAACAAGGGTAACTGCTGCTGTGTTAAAATGGCCAGATGGCTATTCTTAGTCATTTTCACATTTTTTTAGAGCTATGGCATTTCTAATGTCCTCACTGGCCCTGGCTCTTGGCCTGTGCATAGCAGACTGGGTAGTTGGAGTCCTGTCTCTTCTCGCCACTTTTCCATATTAACACATAATTATAAACTGGGTAGTTCGAGCCCTGACAGCCGTGGTATATCAGACTCTATAACTATACAACAGTTTGTGCACAGCAAGAGTGCTCAGTGGTTCCCACCTGATAAATGCTGTCCAAATGGGGCTTCACAGCATCCCTCTTCCTTCCACATGCTCCTGACAGGAAGTGGACGCCATGTCTCAGAGTGACCTCATCCTCCCCAGTCTACCATTGGAGTTTAAAGCTGGGATGAGGTCACACATGGCTGCATTTACACTGTCAACATTTTCACAGCCAGTTTGAACTCTGTAACAAGGGCATCGTGATGTGAAGTTTATGACAATATCATTGCTTGTTTGGATGAATATGACAGAATGTTCTATAGAATACATGTAGACGATTTAAAAGATAGAGAGCATAACGAAACATCAAACAATACCCACAATTCTCTAAGAATCTGTGAGTGGAAGATGTTTGTGTCACGACTCCTACCGAAGGTGGCTTCTCTTCCTGTTCGGGCGGCGCGCGGCGGTCATCGTCACCGGTCTACTAGCTGCCACCGATCCCTTTTCCCTTTTCTGTTGGTTTTGTCTTATTGTTATCACAAGTTTCTTGTTTATGTTTTTAGTTGGGCTATTTAAGCCGGTAGGCCTGCCTGCTCTTTGTGCAGGCTTATTTTTCCACTGTGTTCATGTGTGGCAGTGTGTTTCATATTGGGTTTTTCTCCGGACTAGTTAGGTCCTGTTTTTGGGCAAATCGTGGTTGTGTGCCCGGCATTTGGCATGTACGATTTTCCCCTGTGCCGAAATAAAAACACTATTATGTACCTTCTGCCTCCTGCGCCTGACTCTATACCCACTACGCCTGAGAGCGTCACAGAAGCCCGCGCCCCATCAAGAATGGAGTCAGCAGGAGCAGCGGCCACCCCCTTCCATCGATGGAGGAGCGCGTCCTCCATCATACCACCATCCTCCATCGGATTGGGTCTACGATGGACCAGATGATGGAGGGAATGGACTGATGGGAGAAGAGTGGTCTCCCCACCGCACCTCCAGCTCCGCCGACGAGTCAACCTACTCCTCCGGCGGTGCCCGGCTCCAGCGCACTTCGTCTTGCGCACCCGAGGGAGTACGATGGTGCTGCGGCTGGGTGCCAGGGTTTTTTACTCCAGCTCGAGTTGTACCTGGCTACCTTGAGGCCGACTCCCTCGGGCGAGGAGCGTCCTCGTCTCCTGCCTGACGGGCCGAGCTCTGGAGTGGGCCAACACTGTCTGGAATGGTCCAGACTCGGCGAGGGATCACTATCCAGAGTTCACCTGGTGAGCGGCTATTCCACCTTAGGCAGGAGATGAGGAGCGCACAGGACTTTGCGTTGGAGTTCCGGACCTTGGCCGCTGGGGCCAGGTGGAATGACAGAGCCCTGATGGACCACTACCGGTGCAACCTCTGGGAGGACGTCCGCAGGGAGCTAGCTTATCGGGACGACACTCTCTTCCTCGACGAACTCATAGACATGTCAATCCGGCTGGACAATCTGCTAACTGCCCGCGGGCGTTCAGAAAGGTTCCTGTCAGTTCCACCTCCTAGCCCTCCCGCTCCCACTCCTATGGAGTTAGGGGGGGCCGCTTCGAGGGGTACCGGAGGAGGACGCTCCTCCTGCACCAGCTGTGGTCGGAGAGGACACACGTCCGACCGGTTCTGGAGGAGCCCGTCTGGGAGTCGAGAGGGCAGGCAGAACACTTCTCGGTCCCCCCAGATGAGTCAGCATCAAACTCACCCAGAGCCCCCTGTTGGTCGTGTTTGTATTAATTTCTTTCTTGAATTTTCTCCCTCTCTCCAGCATAAGGTGCTAGTCGATTCAGGCGCAGCTGGGAACTTTATGGATTGCGGACTCGCCCGTAAGCTGGGAATTCCGCTGGTGCCGATAGATCCCCCCTTCCCCGTGCACTCCTTAGATAGCCGACAATTAGGGTCAGGGCTGGTAAGGGAGGCCACGGTTCCACTGGACATAGGGATCATAGGGGAGCGGATTAGTCTCTTCCTTATCGATTCACCTGCGTTTCCATTGGTGCTTGGGGTTCCCTGGCTGGCCAGTCACAATCCCAGGATTTCGTGGAGACAGGGGTGGTCAGAGGAGTGTTCATGTAGGTGTATGGGAGTTTCCATTGTTGCCACGTCGGTGGAGAGTCCAGACCAGGTTTCCACTGTGCGCATTCCCTAAGAGTATGCCGATTTGGCTATCGCCTTCTGTAAGAAGAGGGCGACCAAATTACCACCTCATCGACAGGGGGATTGTGCGATAAACCTACAGGTAAACGCTGCGCTTCCCAGGAGTCACGTGTACCCATTGTCACAGGAGGAGACTTTGGCTATGTAGACATATGTCACGGAATCTCTGGGACAGGGGTACATTCGGCCCTCCACGTCACCCGTCTCCGAGTTTCTTTTTTGTGAAGAAAAATGAGCGAGGACTGCGTCCGTGCATCACAGTGGGGTTTAGTTACCCGCTACCTCTCATCGCTACGGCGGTGGAATCATTTCACGTAGTGCGTTTTTTCACGAAACTGGACCTCAGGAGCACGTATAATCTGGTGCGTATTCGGGAGAGAGACGAGTGGAAAACCACGTTTAGTACCACATCTGGCCATTATGAGTACCCCGTCATGCCGTTTGGGTTAAAGAATGTTCCAGCCATCTTTCAATCCTTTGTAGACAAGATTCTGAGGGACCTGCACGTGCAGGGTGTTGTTGTATATATCGATGATATCCTGATCTATTCCACCGCGCATCTGTCTCTGCTGCGCAAGGTGCTTGGTCGACTGCTGGAGCATGACCTATACGTCGAGGCTGAGAAGTGTGTGTTCTCCAAACGAGCATACTCCTTCCTGGGTTATCGCATATCCATCTCGGGGGTGGTGATGGAGTGTGACTGCGTTAAGGCCGTGTGTAATTGGCCGACTCCAACCACGGTAAAGGAGGTGCAGCGGTTTTTAGTCCTGTTCGGGCGGCTCCGGAGGTCGTCGTCACTGGTCTACTAGCTGCCACCGATCCCTTTTCCCTTTTCTGTTGGTTTTGTCTTATTGGTTTCACCTGTTTCTTGTTTAGGTTTTTAGTTGGGCTATTTAAGCCGGTAGGCCCGCCTGCTCTTTGTGCAGGCTTATTTTTCCACTGTGTTTATGTGTGGCAGTGTGTTTGGTGTTGGGATTTTCTCCGGACTAGTTAGGTCCTGTTTTTGGGCAAATCGTGGTTGTGCACCTGGCATTTGGCGTGTACGATTTTCCCTGTGTCTAATTAAAAGCAATATTCTGTACCTTCTGACTCCGCACCCACTACGCCTGTGTGCGTCACAGTTTGTCTTCATATCTCATATTTATGAGATTAATTATCATCAACCTTGTTCTGCTTCATGGGGAGGCTCGTAAGGTTGCAGTGTAATAAGAAACACATTAAAGTCAACCTTGACTCTCTACTGTATATGGTCATACCCTTTGTGTTGTGTCCTTGATAGAGGAAAATATGTTTGAAATGACTAATTATGTATACATTCCAATCAGAAACTGACTAGTCCAAATGCTATAATGTACTGTCCCTCTTGCTCCCTTTCACAATTGTATATAATGTAGTCAGGAAGTTTAGTAACAATGAAGGTCTGTTCTTTAAGTTCATTCAGTTGTACAAATCTCCAGGTGGTGGGAACGGGCCATCTCCAAAATGGTCGGGAATGTTGATTTATGCTGACTGGCCTTGACTTCGTGCTGATAACGCCGGAGGCTTGAGAATTAGAGGGGCCCTCTGTTTGTGAAACGGAACGTTTGGAAAACGCTGACGTCATTTTCAGTTTATAACTTGTGGTAATGTGTGTAAGCATTTAGTACTCTCTGGAATTAAACGCTCTTTACCTGGCTTTTAAGACTGGTCTCGATCTACTTCATGCATAATTAATGAACTTACACCTCATTAATGAATAGAAACGAGTGTGAAATTGGTTTTGGCAATTAAAGCATAGAGTCATTTAGAATTTCTCTATCAGTCCTACAGTAAATTGGGTTGATTGTGCTCCCTTACAGTAATATCAAAATGAAAGACTTGCGCGAAAAAATATATATATATATATAATTCTCAAGGACAGTCAGTATGTGCTCATAGTGAAGTACTTTCCTATCACTGTCTTTACATTGTTGTTGTAGTGGAAAAATTTGAGGGGTAACTCACGACTGGCGACTTCTGCGCCAGGGCCCAGCGTGACGGCTCAATCACAGTTTCTGACATTGTTAGGATGGCTGTCCGTTTGTGGCCTGTCACAGGGGTCAAACACACCTTATCTGTAAACATTTCCGGTGAGGGACATTCCCACAGAACCCTGGGAGCATGGACTCCGTTGGAGGTGTGAAGACAGATGACACGTGGATTCAACTAAATGAATGTTACTGTGTGAATTAAATGGTATCAAAGTCATGTCTGGTTTGCTTCAAGAGTTCGTAAAGAGCTACATATTTTTGAATGTTTTATTGTACTCTAAGTGCTATGGATTTATTGTCACAGGGAAACTGTGTTATTTGGTTCATCGCATGGCGGATAGTTCATTTAAATTTGTTGATTAGATTAGAATGTGATTGTGTTTTCCTGTCTGAAAGTACAAAGAACTGCTAATTCAGGTTGGGGGTGAGTTTCCGCTTGAATTTGGTTAAAAGAATAGTCAATTTGTTCATACTTTGAGAACTAGCTACCAAGCTCCTGTGTGTATCAGACACACATATTTTTGTGAACTGAAGACACATGTAGCCCCGTTAAGTATTTTTTAGTTGATAGTCATTTACTCTGTGTTATTCTGTAATCTATCACGTATTTAATGTACAGTGTAATTGTTTGAGTGTCAATTATTTCGTGACTAATACATTCTATTAGTTTAATTTAATAATTATGTGATTGACTATAAGCTTATCATTTAGTAAGTATAATGGTAGTTGTTATACTGACCACTATACACATAGCATATACTTGGATACTATCTCTTATCTGCTTGCCTCAATAAATTAATGCTAGAACATTGGTCGCCAGGAATAGCTATTTGTATCTAGTCTATTAATAATTGCATGATGGTGCAAGTGAGAAACATGTTCACTACAGTCATACTGAGAGGTGATGTAAGGCTCGCTATCTTGACTAGAGACGAACAGGGCCTGTTGCACTTATTCACATAATTTTGGAGTCAGATTGATTAATGTAGTATATTATTATGTTCAACCACTGGAGGCTCCTCCGAGGAGGAAGGAGAGGACCATCCTCCTCAGTGAATTTCATGAAAATAAAAATAGTGAAATAGTGCTAAAACTATACGAACAATATTCACATGCCAACAAATAATTGATTAAAACACAATGTTCTGCAATGGAAGTCTAGAGTAGCCTCAACAGTACTCTGTAGGGTAGCACAATGGTGTAGCCAGAGGACAGCTAGTTTCTGTCCTCCTCTGGGTACATTGACTTCAACACAAAACCTAGAGGACTCATGGTTCTCACCGACTTACACAGTAATCATGACAACTTCAGGAGGACGTCCTCCAACTTATCAGAGGTCTTGCAGCATGAACTGACATATTGTCCACCCAATCAAAGGATCAGTGTATCTGAAAGCGTAAGCTACAGCTAGCTAGCACTGCAGTACATAAAATGTGGGGAGCAGTTGACTCAAAAAGAGAGAAAGGCAATAGTTGAACAGTTTTGAACAAATTAATTTATTCCACAATTAAGGAAAAGCAAGAGAGAGAGAGGGAGAGATAGCTATATATATATATACACTCAGCAAAAAAAGAAAAGTCCTGTTACTGTCAACTGCGTTTATTTTTAGCAAACTTAACATGTGTAAATATTTGTATGAACATAACAAGATTCAACAACTGAGACATAAACTGAACAAGTTCCACAGACATGTGACTAACAGACATGAAATAATATGTCCCCGAAGAAAGGGGGAGGTCAAAATCAAAAGTAACAGTCAGTATCTGGTGTGACCACCAGCTGCATTAACGACTTCAGTGCATCTTCTCCTCATGGACTGCACCAGATTTGACAGTTCTTGCTGTGAGATGTTACCCCACTCTTCCACCAAGGCACCTGCAAGTTCCCAGACATTTCTTGGGGGAATGGCCCTAGATCTCACCCTCTGATCCAACAAGATCCGGGCTCTTAGCTGGCCATGGCAGAACACTGACATTCCTGTCTTGCAGGAAATCACGCACAGAACGAGCAGTATGGCTGATGGCATTGTCATGCTGGAGGGTCATGTCAGGATGAGCCTGCAGGAGGGGTATCACATGAGGGAGGAGGATGTCTTCCCTGTAACGCACAGCGTTGAGATTGTCTGCAATGACAACAAGCTCAGTTCGATGATGCTGTGACACACCACCCCAAATCATGACTCGATCCTGCTCCAGAGTACAGGCCTCGATGTAACGCTCATTCCTTCGATGATAAACATGAATCCAACCATCACCCCTGGTGAGACAAAACTGTGACTCATCAGTGAAGTGCACATTTTGCCAGTCCTGTCTGGTCCAGCGACGGTGGGTTTGTGCACATATGCAATGTTGTTGCTGGTGATGTCTGGTGAGGACCTGCCTTACAATAGGCCTACAAGCCCTCATTCCAGCCTCTGTCAGCCTATTGCAGACAGTCTGAGCATTGATGGAGGGATTGTGCGTTCCTGGTGTGATGTTCGGATGTACCGATCCTGTGCAGGTGTTGTTACACGTGGTCTGCCACTGAGAGGATAATCAGCTGCCCATCCTGTCTCCCGGTAGCGCTGTCGTAGGCGTCTGACAGTACAGACATTGCAATTTATTTCCCTGGCCACATCTGCAGTCCTCATGCCTCCTTGCAGCATGCCTAAGGCACGTTCACGCAAATGAGCAGGGACCCTGGGCATCTTTCTTTTGGTGTTTTTTAGAGTCAGTAGAAAGGCCTCTTTAGTGTCCTAAGTTTTCATAACTTTGACCTTAATTGCCTATCGTCTGTAAGCTGTTAGTGTCTTAACGACTGTTCCACAGAAGCATGTTCATTAATTGCTTATGACTCATTGAACAAGCATGGGGGGAAAGAAACTTTACAATGAAGATCTGTGAAGTTATTTAGATTTTTATGAATTATCTTTGAAAGACAGGGTCCTGAAAACTGGAGGTTCTCTTTTTTTTTGCTGAGTTAATATACTACCGTTCAAAAGTTTGGAGGCACTTATAAATGTCCTTGTTTTTGAAAGAAAAGCACATTTTTTGTCAATTAAAATAACATTAAATTGATCAGAAATACAGTGTAGACATTGTTAATGTTGTAAATGACTGTTGTAGCTGGAAATGGCAGATTTTTATGGAATACCTACATAAGCGTACAGAGGCCCTTTGTCAGCAAACGTCAAGTTGTGTTAGCTAATCCAAATGTATAATTTTAAAAGGCTAATGGATCATTAGAAAACCCTTTTGCAGTTATGTTAGCACAGCTGCAAACTGTTGTTCTGATTGATTAAAGAAGCAATAAAACTGGCCTTCTTTAGACTAGTTTAGTATCTGGAGCATCAGCATTTGTGGGTTTGATTACAGGCTCAAAATGGCTAGAAACAAAGACCTTTCTTTTGAAACTCGTCAGTCTATTCTTGTTCTGAGAAATGAAGGCTATTCCATGCGAGAAATTGCCAAGGAGCTGAAGATCTGGTACAACGCTGTGTACTACTCCCTTCACAGAACAGAACTGACTCTAATCAAAATGGAAAGAGGAGTGGGAGCACAACTGAGCAAGAGGACAAGTACATTAGAGTGTCTAGTTTGAGAAACAGATGCCTCACAAGTCCTCAACTGGCAGCTTCCTTAAATAGTACCTGCAAAACACCAGTGTCAACATCAACAGTGAAGAGGGCACTCCGGGATGCTGGCCTTCTAGGCAGAGTTCCTCAGTTCTTTTGCCCATTTTAATATTTTATTTTTATTGTTCAGTCTGAGAAATATCTTTTTCTTTGCAGCTCTGCCTAGAAGGCAACACATCCAGGAGTCGCCTCTTCACTATTGACGTTGAGGCCATGCTCATTAAAACAAATAATCATCCTCCCTCATATTCAACAGCACCAACCGCCACTGTGCTCCACATATTTCCTACATAATGGTTAGGTCATTTCCTCCTTCTGCATTGTCTGATCTCATCTCTGATTCATTCTGATTCATACACAACTGAATAGTACAATTTCCAACAAATGCTTCATGTAAACTATGTACAATTGTATACCACTATCGTATGTTCTCTCTATTCTGTTGCCTTTCAAATTCAGCTTGCTGAGAACTGCTATAGAAGTAGTATTTCATAAGAGGACTGGATCTATACAATTATCCCAGTAGCTGCCAGTACCTCCACTCCTCAAGCCTCAGTGACCCGACACCTGGTGATGGGTTTTGTTGCCAAATGTTGGAGATTGGCGAGAAAAGGGTGCAGTGATCCTGTAGGAGTGAGCATGTCAGCAGATGGTGAGGGATCATGGTTTGAGAAATAATGGATTGACAGACTAGCCTCCTGAAGAAAACACACAGGGGAGAGATGTGAATGCGTCAGCCCACGTCATGCTCCCAGTCCACTCGCCCTAGTGTCCATGGAGTAATATCTCTTTTGACTTTGCACCTTCTTTCTCTATTAAAGCCATACTCTAGTTGCATCAACTGTGTGTGTGCAACCATCCACCATCATTACACATATAATGTGGAGCGACATATGAGTGTGCAAATATGCATTCACATTTAACTTCAAAAGACACATGCTGCTGACAGGAAAGAGTTCTAGGATTTGTGCACAGGAGGTAGTTGCAAAGACACCCTGCCTAGTCTTTCTAATCTGTAATATAGGATCTTTAGCAACTATATTAACTTTAGCCTTATATCCCACATATACTGTATACGAATATTTGGCAAAGATGGTATTAGTGGATCTAAGATGCCATTTAGTATGATCCACACATTAAATGTCCTCTTGGCCTTTAGTGATGTCAAGATGTAAGTCTCAGTGACCTACGAATCCCTATTATACATTTTAGGTTCATGAGCACATATTTCTTTATCTATACATAATGTTTCTGTGCCATACACACATAGCAGGAAAGCAGAAGACATGCAGGGTGGAGAAGATGACACAAATGGTATGTGAGCTCACATCAAAAGCATGCGGCTGCTTAGTGACAGCACGACATTCTGCGTCAGCCCGTCCCTGGAGTGGAAAGAGCTGTTGTTGGATATGTGGGGAGAATTCTTTGGAGATTATGATGAGAGGAGAACCAGTAGGGGGACTCTACCTCCCTAGGCCTCCACGAGGAACAAGCCCCAAGGCAGGGTAGGATCAGTGTACCCTCCTCAACGCCTCTCCCACTCCAAGGCATGATTTCCATGGCTTTGAGGTCGATCCCATTTAACTTCAAATGTAAAGGCAAAAGGCTCTAATTCCATATCCGTTATAAAGTGTTAACTTCTTGGTGACAGGGGGCAGTATTTTCACGTCCGGATGAAATGCATGCCCAAATTCAACTGCCTGCTGCTCATCCCCAGAATATAAGATATGCATATTATTAGTGGATTTGGATAGAAAACACTCTGACGTTTCTAAACTGTTTGAATCATGTCTGTGAATATAACATAACTTATTTAGCAGGCGAAACCCAGAGGACAAACCATTCAGCATTTTTGTTTGTTTGAGGTCACTCTCTTTTTAATGGGGTTTCATTGGGAATCCAGATTTCTAAGGGACCTTCTTGGAGTTCCTATCGCTTCCACTTGATGTCAACAGGCTCTAGAAATTGGTTGAGGTTTTTATTTGACCTTTATTTAACTAGGCAAGATCAGTTAAGAACAAATTCTTATTTTCAATGACGGCCTAGGAACAGTGGGTTAACTGCCTGTTCAGGGGCAGAACGGTTATTCCTTTGTGTAATGAAGAAGTACGGCCATCTTGAACGAGGGTCATTTGAAGTGTACTGTTAGATAGAGGCGCATGACCAGAAAGCATGCTTCAGTTTGTTTTCCTCCTGTATTGAACACAGATCATCCCGTCTTCAATTTTATCGATTATTTACGTTAATAATACCTAAAGGTGTATTACAAAAGTAGTTTGAAATGTTTTGGAAAAGTTTACAGGTAACTTTTGAGATATTTTGTAGTCACGTTGAGGAAGTTGGAACCGGTGTTTTTCTGGATCAAACGCGCCAAAGAAATTGACATTTTGGATATATATATCGACTGAATTAATCAAACAAAAGGACCATTTGTGATGTTTATGGGACATATTGGAGTGCCAACAAAAGAAGCTCGTCAAAGGTAAGGCATGAATTATATTTTTATTTCTGCGTATTGTGTCGCGAATGCAGGGTTGAAATATGGTTTCTCTCTTTGTTTACGGAGGTGCTATCCTCAGATAATAGCATCGTTTGCTTTCGCCGAAAAGCCTTTTTGAAATCTGACATGTTGGCTGGATTCACAACAAATGTAGCTTTAATTTGCTATCTTGCATGTGTGATTTTTATAGTAATTTATTTGAATTTGGTGCTCTGCATTTTCCCTGGCTTTTGGCCAGGTGGGATGCTAGCGTCCCACATATCCCAGAGAGGTCAATGACTCAAACGTATGATGAATGTAAATGTGCTGTTAATGCCTTGAAGTGTGCTATAAATGCAAATACATAGGTTGGATGACTAAACCTGTTTTTCTCTTGTGCTCATCGTGCTTCATAATCTGTACTTAATCAGTACATCTCTCCTATCCACCAGAACAAGCAGATACCTCAGGCAAAAATCATCTACAGCGGGGGTGTCTAAATACATTTGCCCCAGAGGCCGCACTCGGTCTTCATTGAGAAACCTGGAAGGCCGCACTGAAAATGTTTTATATTTCTTTGCTGTCAAAATGAGCAAAAAGTTGTCTAGCTGTCACAGATCCCTCCGGAACTTTCATTACGCACACCTGTCCCCTATTCCCACGGATTAGTACTTGTATAAGTGTGCCCTTTAGTTTCCATTGGGCTGTCAATTATTGTTACAATGTCCTTTGGTGTGTGTGAGTACCTGTGCTGTGTGTTTTGGGCTTTTGTGCCCTTGTGGATTGCGCAGATGATTATGGGCCACGTCCCGTGTGATAATCATTGTGCACGTGTGTTATTTATTCAAAGTACTGCTCACTCTTTTATTTTGGCTTTCTAGCCTGTGTTTTGTTACATGTTTGTTTGGTCTTTGTCCCCGTAATTTGGGCACAATTTTAAAACACTATTACGCATTCCTGCGCCTGTCTCCCGAGATAATTTATACCAGCGTGACAGAATAATCTACCATTAAGGGAGACTGATATGCATCTGTTTCCAGATTCTGTGAAAAAAAGGTTGGGGTGTGGATCAGAAAACCAGTTAGTATCTGGTGTGACCACCATTTGCCTCATTTAGCACAACACATTTCCTTCACATATAATTGGCTGTTGATTGTGGCCTGTGGAATGTTGTCCCACTTTTCAATGGCTGTGCAAAGCTGCTGGATATTGGTAAGAACTGGAACACGCTGTCATACACATCAATCCAGAGCATCCCAAACATGCTCAATGGGTGACGTGTCTGGTGAGTATGTAGGCCATGGAAGAACTGGGAAATGTTCAGCTCCCCGGAATTGTGTACAGATCCTTGCGACATGGGGCCATGCATTGTCATGCTGATTGGACCTACTGCCAAATTCTCTAAAACAATGTTGGTAGAGAAATGAACATTCAATTATCTGGCAACAGCTCTGGAGGACACTCCTGCAGTCAGCATGCCAATTGCATGATCCCTCAAAACTTGAGACTTCTGTGGCATTGTGTTGTGTGACAAAACGGCACATTGTGGGCTTTTATAGATCCCAGCACAAGTGTATTGATCATGCTGTTTAATCAGATTCTTACTACGATACACCTGTCAGGTGGACGGATTGTCTTGCCAAAGGAGAAATGCTCACTAACATGGATGAAAACAGATTTGTGCCCAACATTTGAGAGAAATAAGCTGTTTGTGTGTATGGAAAATGTCTGGGATCTTTTATTTCAGCTCATTAAAAATGGGACCAACACTTTACATGTTGCGTTTCTATTTTTGTTAAGTATATATTGAGTTTGTCGCCCCTTACTATCTATTGTGTGGTTCTTTTGTTCTTTGGCCATGAGGAGTATTCCCTGGAGTTGCAGTGAGTTCAAAGGTTCCCTCAGCCTTGGAAGGAAAACAGCCGTGTAGAGAGTTCAATAGTGTAATTGCTGAGTGTGTCAGGCAGATGGATGTAGCAGGGTGTTTGAGTGAATGCTCCATTTACATCCCTCAGATTGGCCTGTTAAACACCTTTCAACCGACACATTACTCAAACTGTGTATGCCTCGACTAACCTGGAAACATTGGATATAATCTTCACCTCCCAAGAGATACTGTAAGTCACTGACTAAGTCCAGTCCATCACTTGTTTCCGCACTGATATTTGACTAAACTTTAGATTGGGAATTTCCTGGAATGAATTATGTAACAGTGAGGAAAGTTTGTATTGTATTTCAACGTACTGTGCAATTATATACATTACTTTTTTAGTTAAAAAACAAACACACGAGGGACATGTAATACTACATAAACTGTACATATCTATTGTAGTAACCATTGACAGCATAGCAAGTGACTTTCCTTTTCCATGCTGTGAGTTCACAAAGCTTTGTGAAGCCCTAAATCACTAGTAGAGACACAGCTAGCCAGGCAAGTGAAAATCCTATCTATTATTCAACAGACAAGAGCATGGTTTGAGAATTGTGAAGCACACATACACACACACACACACACACTGTGCAACATGGGCTGTGCCACAGTCAAATGCCTTGCAGAGGATGATCTCAAGCCCTCCACCCCATCATTCTCTATTACACACACGTGTGAATGGACGTACGCACGCACACATACTAATATTTATCCCTTGTTTGTCTTTTTCGTATCACCTTAGCATCCCTATGTCATTATTCTAACTTCTAGTGGCTGAACCGATACATTCTTCATCAATGGAATTTTGTCTCTGCCTTTGTATTCTTGTCATCCATGCACAACATCCACAACTGTTTATGACCTTGCAGCACAAGCTCATACAGTATATCAAGGCGCAATGGCCATTCAAGTTAGATTTGTTTTCACGATTGTGGAGGCAGAAATTGAACCCTTGTGCATCTCATTGTTCTAGACCTTCGGTGTGCAGATGAGAAGCCGAAGGGAGAGGAATGGCAGCTCCTGTAGACCCCTGTAGACCAACTCCATACAGCGCAGACACGTGTCACTGCATGTGGTAACGCTGGAGACTGCAGCTGCTGAATTTCCACTGAAGGTAGAAAATAGGAGAAATCCGTCAGACAAAAATGTGATGAAACAAAGGAGCAGAGAGAGTGAGAGAGAGAGAAAGAGAATGAGAGAGAGGAGGAACAAGTGAGAGAATCTGAGACAGATAGAGAAAATGACAGAGAGAGAGAGAGAGAGAGAGAGAGAAATATTCATCACATTTCTCCCTGTCTTCTTTCTCTCTGTCTATGCTGGAGTTACAACATATGTGAGAAACCTTTGATTTTCTCACTAGTGGGAGGAAACGTGATCTGCCTGCACATTGCAGCCTGCTCTACACAATGTGACACCTCCCTCCACAGCAATGTGACTAAGGTGGCTCCACACCTCATTAGGAGGCAGTTGAGGGCTACTGTCTCCATGATGCACTGATGATCACTTATATAATATCATCTGGTTATTTGAACAATCTTCACCCGGGGTGCCACACACTCACACACATACCTCACGAGGCTTCTTCTCTCCAAGCTGAGACCTTACTGCCAAATTGCAGATACTGATAGTGAGGATTCGTTCAATAAGTCACTTGCATGAACACAGATTTATTTAAAAAAAAATGTTTACCTTTATTTAACTAGGCAATTAAGAACTAATTCTTATTTTCAATGACGGCCTAGGAACAGTGGGTTAACTGCCTGTTCAGGGGCAGAACGACAGATTTGTACCTTGTCAGCTCGGGGGGTTTGAACTTGCAACCTTCCGGTTACTAGTCCAACGCTCTAAACACTAGGCTACCCTGCCACCCCAAATTGGTTATTAGACAAACACAAACGTAACATTTTCCATCACATTATACAGTCATATCTTACAATGGCACTTGTAAGTCCAGTTGATCCAGTTGAGGTCATGTTTCTGCTGTAAATGTCAGTATCTGGGTAATTACCCCAGCATCAGATAATGTTCTGGCTGAAAGTATCTGTGCTCTAATCAGAATCTTCATTATTTCGGGGAAAAAGACAGAGCTTTTTGCACTGTTACCAAAAAAAACGTTTATTTTCCAATGATTATGACCTGCGCCACCTACATCAGAGATAAGTGTCGTGGGGTGACATTAGTTCTTAATTTTTCGCCTATTGCATTGCACTATATTTGCGGCCAAAATTGCACTGTATTCTCCATATAATATGCCACCATTCCCCATATTATAGTGTACCAATATTGTACCAATTTTAACCAGGGCCTATAGGACTCTGGTCAAAAGTAGTGCAGTATATAGGAAATATGGTGCCATTTGAGAAACAGTTTCTCCTGGAGGGAGTCTTTAAAAAGCACTAAAGCAGGCTTTGCCTTGGGTCAGTGGGGGCCAAGCAGACCACATATCAGACACGCTACTAAACAGGTATTACTATAGCATGCCACACACGGTCACACACACAGTCACACGCAAGCATACAGGCACACACACACACACACACACACACACACACACACACACACACACACACACACACACACACACACACACACACACACACACACACACACACACACACACACACACACACACACACACACACACACAAGGGTAAAGCTGCCTCCTCTTCCCAGTGTGTGTCCATCCTCCAGATGACTCCTTTCATGAAAATATTAAGTGTCCTTGTTGTGAGTGAGTCACCCTGCAACAATATCTTCTATATGTTATCTGGGCCCAGCAAACCTTGTTCACATTGTATGTGGAATCTGAAACGCTCAGTACAGTAATTGGGAGCCATGGGCTGTGGGTGATGAGCTGCACAGGAGACCATGCTCGTCATCAGCTCTCCTGCTGTTCCTTTGTGGCCCTGCCAAACCTGCCCACAAATGGGTGTCATGACTCATGTCGTTGTTCGTTCCTTCTCAAGCAACCCATCTACATGTCTAAAGGGACATGGCAAGGTTTCAGCTGACGGCGAGGGCAGATAAGGTATTCACGTCAGTCCCAGTGTAGTGTCATCATGACACTAGGACACAAAACACCATGAGTCTTTGATCTGTCTGACATGAGAGAGACCTCTTTAGCAATGGTAGTGCTTCGTGATCTCCAGTTTTAGTGTAAGTTTCACTGGAAAAGATACACAAACATGAGCCAACAACATCCAAGCCGCCAGTAACCTTTCCTCGCATAGCCTTAGTGAGTTCCAAGCAATTTAGCTTTGTTTATGGCCTTCAGATAAATTGATGAGACATGATAATATGATCAAGCCATGATTAGATAGGATGAGACCCTAGATCTGAGAATAGAAAATATCCAAACATACACTATGTCGGGTGCAGAAAGCCCTGCTCAGGTTCAGATGGATCCAAGGTGTTAATATCATTAAATCAGACATGAATGTATTTATGCAATCTAAGTCAACGGGAGTTCCGGAAAATGATACATCGGAATGCTACGGCAGAATGCTCAATTTGGAGTGCTCTACTGAACACGGCTAACTAAGCTGCCTGGGCCCCAGAAGTGGAACGCACATGGGTCTTCCCTCATCCGGGAATCGCCGTCTGGACCAAAAAGCACTCTTCCAGCAGATCTCCACATCCCCTCTCCTCCTCTCCGGTGCCGTCTTGCATTGTTATTGTGTACTCATCACATATGTCTTTCACCGGGGCCGAGCTCCAAAGATAAAATAGGATTTGTTGGGGTGTGAAAACTGTTTGGATTGGGATGTATTTCTGAATATAAAAAGGTGAGTGAGAGGTTGTGAAATGATTGGCATAAGTGCAAGGGTCTCAGAAGGTTCTCACGGGTTGAACTGCTATAACACATCTGGCCTATTTGACATGTTTTACCAAAGCAAATTGACAAGGTTATGTTGAGTTACACCCCTCAGGACTCTCTGCTATGATCTCCAACTACAGGCAGACGGAATAACTTAAGTTTTTAAAACCAATATTCCTATATCCTCTTAAAAATGTATATATATTAATTACTTCCATGGCATTAAAAGCTACAAAAAACACTGAAAAATAGCTTCTATCTCAAGGCCATCAGACTGTTAAACAGCCATCACTAACACAGAGAGGCTGCTGCCTACATACAGCCTTGAATTCATTGGCCACTTTAATAAATGGATCACTAGTCACTTTATTAATGCCACTTAAATAATAATGTTTACATATGTTGCATTACTCATCCCACATGTATATATTGTATTTTATACCATCTATTGTAGCTTGTCTATAGCACTCGGTCATTTCTCATCCATATATTTATATGTACATAGTCTTATTCCATCCCCTTACTTAGAGTTGTGTGTATTAGGTAGATGTTGGGGAATTATTAGATTACATGTTAGATACTGCTGCACTGTCATAACTAGAAGCACAAGCACTTGTAATAGCATCTGCTAACCATGTGTATGTGACCAATAACATTTTATTTGATTTTGATTTGATGTTAGATTTACGTGTGGGTGTGTGGGCATCACCTACATTTTTTCCTAATGGTGTTCTATACCACTGGAGAGAATGTAACATGGTGACTGTTACATCTATAGTTACTTAAAGATGCAGTTTGGGATCTTATGAACATACAAATTCGTAACATATTGTACGAATTGGAATTCCTAACATTGACGTAGTACACAATTGTGCACAATTTCCGGGGAACCGTTTTGGCTCGTGAGCACTGCTTTCAAAACTCCTGGCTGAAATTATACAAAAGCTCTGGCGCATCTCTATACTAACCCATTAGAAAGGAGGCTGATCTGATCCTCAAAAGGGAGGAAAAGGTTTTGAGGTTTTTCATGTCAAAGGTTACCCTCTCCAGTCAGGTTTGAATGTACAGCCAGCACCGTTCCAACTTTTTTATTGCATTCTAACAAAATACTACAAAGTCCCCTTAGGCTTCCGGACCACTACACCTTCAAGTGCATCCGAAAAAATCCATAAACTCTGTGGCTACATCATTTTTCCATTCAGACTGAAATGCTTTCTCCCTGTTGCCATTAGGCGTGAACGGGTTCTGTGGGGGATTTCTGGTTCACCAGCTGGGATAGAGCATGTTGACATAAAATACTGTACATACTTCCCCTGATCAAGCTCTGGAAAAACAGTTTTCTTTTTCCATACAGAATGATTAAACCCATCATGATATTGTATACATTTCTAACTTACCTCCAAGAGAAAAACATATTTGATACAGAACCATGTTTAGCTCTAATTAACTCATGTGTCTGCTTTAATCTGCACTTTAATTCATCAAGATCGGTTTGAGATTCTAAACATGGTTCTTTATCAAATATGTTTTTCTCTTGGAGGTAAGTTGGAGATGTAAGCAATGTCATGATGGATTTAATCATTCTGTTAGTCTCCAGTCATTGGGTAAGGTTCAGACTTTGATTCATTGAGTGTTTCCAGAGAAACATAAATCACGCACATCATCAAACTGCTTCTATCACTCCAATGAATAGAAAGTAACACTTGGAGGCCTTACCTGCAAACATTTGAAACAGTTTAAATTTAAAATGTGCATCAGACAACTTAACAAAAATAAAAAAGAAAGCTACATTGTAGCTGCTACTAGTTCTCACAGTCTCACTTCAGAATTAGACGTTCATTCATGTTCCTAAAATGTCAAATGTTGACGTTGTTCCAAATGTCAAATGTAAGGATACATTTAGGCATTATCTCCACATTTTGAAGGTTACAGTATGGTTAAGTTCAGGTATTAACCTCAAATGGTTCAGGTAAAGGGTTAAGGTTTGGGATAGGCTTAAAAAAAATAATATCAAAAACAACTTTCTATCACTGGATTCAAACTTGCAATCGTTGAAGTAAGAGGCAGATGCTTATGCTTTTATGCTCATCCGCCATCCCTCTCCACTGTAGCAAAACCCAAATCTTCTTCAAGGTAACAGCATTCACTGTTGCCCCTACTGGCCGGTTTCCATGTCAACTCCCGATGTCCTCAGACATGGATGGACATCGAACACTGACTTGTATCATGGGTGACCTGGCAGTGTAGTTGGTCCCATCAACTCGCCAGATGACAGTGATTATTTCCTGGAACTGCATCATCAGCCCTATCAAAGATCTTAGACTTTATATCCGCCAACCAATGACATTTCTTACAATAAGTCAACCCTGGCCACAAGATAGATATGTTAAACCTATAAATTCAAGGTTTACTTTTGATCTGTTGGTCTGTAACAACATGCTGTGTGCCAATATTGCATTGATGCATCCTCGACTAGGCTACTACAGTAACTACAAGTACTACTTTCAGGTTTTCGCATATACACGTATACATTCTTTGCGTATTGGCCCCCTTCCGTCCTTGACTTATCCTAAATAAGTCTGTTTAACACACGTATGTTGTAGGGATTTCGATGTCACAAGCATCATTTGTGCTACATGCAGTTTTAAGAGAACATGGAGAATGTTCTATCAGAAAGAGTCGATTCGGAGGTTTCCAAAACCCTTACAATTGCCAAATATCTCTCAAAATTGAAGAGATGAGCTCTATTGCAAAATAGAACTTTCCCAAGAATTCCCACTGTTCTATGCGTTCCACACGTGAGAGCACGTGGCAACAGGTAGTCTACAGTAACACCAACCAATGAAAATGCTATTGTGTTTTTTGAAATGACTATTTTTCAGTATTCCCAAGACCTTCATATCACAACCAAATGATCATTTCCCTATAGCATATATATATATATATATAATATATTTATTATATATATGTTAGAATGTTTGAGTCAAAATGACTGCTCAAGGGCTTGAAGGGGGCCACTTGAGGCCCGGCTTTTCTAGTGTTAAATAATTCATCCTTAAAGAGGAAAGTTACAAAAGCTATTTAAGATCGGTTTCCCAGAAGATTGAAAACACACTGCTCAAATTTCTACATGTAGGAATGTGAGGTAAGACACTACACTTTGGGTACTGATATTAAGCCTCGATTCCAAACTATTCACATGTCTACAGTTGCATCTATAGAGGCTGAGTATGTTTAGCCTCAACATTACATTTTATGTTAAAGGGTGTGTGTGTGTAGTTTAGGCAGGTAAAGGGCAAAATGTAGAAAGCTCACATACAGTAACATGATAAAGGGATGTAGAGTGGTTCTATAGGGTTTCAAAGGAATCGTTTCATCAAACAATCAAGTGTGCATCTACCGTCCTTTGTCTGTATGCATATATGTGTAGCCGATGTGAAATGGCTTGCTAGTTAGCGGTGGTGCACGCTAGTGGCGTTTCAATCGGTGACGTCACTTGCTCTGAGACCTTGAAGTAGTGGTTCCCCTTGCTCTGCAAGGGCCGCGGCTTTTGTGGAGCGATGCTTCGAGGGTGACTGTTGATGTGTGCAGAGCGTCCCTGGTTCGCGCCAAGGTCGGGGGGAGGTGATGGACGTAAAGTCTATACTGTTACATTTGCATGACTCAAATGTGCAATACCATACCACAACTTCACACTGTATATCACAAAATAGGACACAGTACTGACACAGACAGAAGCTTGATTCTAGATTGATGGATGAAAAACAGGAATATGATCAGAAACCTGCAAAGACAAAGAAGCATGGACACCGTCATAGATTACTCTCAACAGCAGACAATAAACATGTGGATTCATAGATTCAGAACTATATACAATATTTATTGACAATGTTTTTTTCTCTCCATGTGTATTAAAAACAGATCATTCATAGGTTTCAGTACAGATTTTGTTCTGGAGATGCTCTTTGTGAGTGGCACGAAGAGAGAGGGGTTGCTGCTGTCTGGAGTGACAATAGAGGGACCGCCTAGGGCAGGGCAGGAGGCTAAAGCTTCATCTGTGAGTGTGCGCAAACACACTGTCACCAAGATGGTTCATTTAGGCTCTGACGTCACTTCTTCCGTATCATTCACCAAGAGTCATCTTTTTTATAGGAGTTTACAAATATAAAAATATATGAAAGAAAATGCGCTGTGAGGTACAAACACGTATTTCAAAGTGAAGCCATTTTATGAAGCAGACATTTTGCCAGTTAGAGATGTGCTTTCAAAACATCCCACTGGCTGACATACGTGCGCACACTCTCAGACGGAAACACACACATACATACATTTATAATATACTACAAACAGTTGTACTGTAGCATCACTGGGCAGATTAAGACGGTCTGTAGCACTTCAGTAGTGAACTGGTTAGTTAGAGTTGTGCGGACCTGAGATGGGTGACTTAACGCTAGCTTTTCACTTGACCTGTGTGCATGTGTGTGTGAGGGTACATATATGTGACGTGTGTGTCTTTGTCTTTGTGTGTGTGTGTGTGTGTGTGTGTGTGTGTGTGTGTGTGTGTGTGTGTGTGAGGGTACATATACGTGTGTGTGTGTGTGTGTGTGTGTGTGTGTGTGTGTGTGTGTGTGTGTGTGTGTGTGTGTGTGTGTGCGCGTGTGAGCATGTGAGTTTGTGTGTGTGTGTGCATATGTACAGTATTTGTTATGTCTTTCTGATCAGCGGAACTAGAAATGCTTATACTCGTGCTGACATGTCACAGCTAGCTCAGGCATGTGCTGCAAAAGGAGAACAACTACATTCTTGCCTTTGATAATGCTTTAAATTTGGCAAAACTAAAGAAATTGTGATTTGAGTGATTGGAGCATATTGAAAACAAATCATGTATGTTTTACTAGGTGATCGAATGGTACTCTTCAAAATATTTACATTATTGTTGTCACATCAGCTGAAACCATGGAATTGCTTTGCAATCACCTTACAGAAAAGTACAAATCAGGAAGTAAAAATGTATTTGCGTATTTTCTTAAGAAATCGGCAAATATTTACAGGAATATTAGGCTCCAAATGATGTTTACTAACATATTATTTGATACATACACCTAGAAACAGGTTTTGGAACACAGTATTTTAAGCCCTACCCCAACTCTGTGAAAACTGTACAACACCAATATCAAGATATTTTTGTAGAGCAATTTACATATAAATCATATTTAAGCATCTACAAATGTATATGTAGATTCTCTGATAACATCATAAAGAGGATGAAGTTTGAAAGAAAAGAAATGCATGGTCATATGAGAATATATTAGCAAATTGGTGAATGGTCATGTGCTTTACACAAACACAATATTGCGATGATAAGTAAAAAGGACAAATAGCAAAAATAACCAGCCATCATATAGATGTAGATTAGGTTAAATAGCCATAGTTAATAGGCATGGTTAGGGGAGTATTCAGTCAAACCTTCACTCCAGGAAACCCATTTAAAATCACTTAGGTCTTGTGTTGCAGAAATGCATCACAATTTTTTTTCCTGCAGTACAGGTTTGACTGAATTCCTGCCTTATTCTCATGTTTATCTGGTATCACTTATTATCAACTTTACAATCATCATATTAATAGTAAGTATACTTCTATCCCCACTTCAAACAATAATATAATGTTAACACTAAGAACAGATATGCTTTCTTTCTCCCATGTGCAAAAACACAATTATAACATTTTCCAAACGATCCCACTACTTATTCATCCTTAAACGTTTACATTATGTTCACCATGTCACAACAAGAGTGTGGTTGCAACTTTTGTTTGGATTGTGGGAAAGTAAGTATAAGAGCAGCGGTTAAACTTTATGGGCTCGGGACCCCTTTCATGATAGGAACTTAATCAGGGATCCCCTCATAATCCACTCAAACTTCCTGAGTGGCACAGTGGTCTAAGGCACTGCATCTCAGTGCAAGAGACATCACTACAGTCTCTGGTTCAAACCCAGGCTGTATCACATCTGGCTGTGATTGGGATTCCCATAGGGCGGTGCACAATTGGCCCAGCATTGTCTGGGTTTGGCCAGGGTAGGCCGTCATTGCAAGTAAGAATGTGCCAAATTAAATAAAGGTAAAAAAAAAAAAATAAAATAATCTTGAGTGCAATAAAAGTAGCATACAGATGTAGGATCTTAATTTGATCAATATTTTGTTGCTGAGAATTTTCCTGCAAAGAAGGAAATGCAAACTTGTAGTGTACTTGTAAAAAAGGTGTAGTGTACTTTTAAAAAGGCATCTAAAGTTTGTAATTTCCACTTTGAAATGTCAGACTTGATTTGCCCTCACAAAATCTACCCCTACACATGTTTTTATTAATTACAATCCACGTAATAATTTGCATTTCCTGTTGTTGCTGTAGCAAACTGTACAAGGCGTTTTGCTATGATGTCTGCAGTGCATGGCTGGACGAACCAAGTCTCAGGCCCGGTGAAAAAACAGGCCCACTTGGCATCGAAGAGAAAATGTTGCAGTTTTTAAGCTGCCAATCAATACAATTGTACATAATTAGAAAGAAAAATTAATTGCATTTATGTTCAAAACAAGTATTGAGTTGAACATTGGATAATTGGTGGAGTATTGTGGATACCATTATCCCTGTGAGCATCCCAGACCCATTTTGCCCATGGTTAAGAACATACTGTATGTTATAGATTAATAGAATGACATAGTATTGTACTGTATTACAACCTCTAAATGTATTCCACGACTCTCTTGGCCAAAATATTTTTAATCTGTTAGCAATATTCATTAAAAAAAACTCAAATAAAACATATCTGGCTGCGGACACCATTTTGGGAACCCCTGTGTTAGAGGACCTAATCAAAAGCAAGGAACTGGACACAAGTTGACAGTATTGAGAAAAGAGCATGTAGATGTAAAGCATGTAGATGTAAAGCAATATGACATATTTTGTGAATATCAATGATGTTGAAAACATACACAATTGAACTTGAGGTGAAGTCACTGCATCTGCATTTAAGGATAATACAAATGTTCATGGACATGTTTTCTATATTTTATTGTTACCGATCATCTAGGGTTCATCAAATCAGATCAGAAATCACTAAGATAAATCATTGATAATATTTGTGCATTTATCCCTGTTTTTGTTTCCATTACTATTCCAAGGAAAGTAAGTATAAGAGCGGGGGTTAAATAATAGAGAAATGCGAATGGTCTAGTCTAATCCTTGAAACTATCTCTGTTTGGAGGGAGTGCCAAGTTATTTTGGAACATCTAATATACTGCCACTATGGCTTTTGTATCAGTTTGTGAAAAATGTTGTTTTATAAAGACAGTGGTCAAATATGGAAATTCCAACGTGTACGGTTTTTCACGGGGTTTCACTAATAAGTTAAACAAACAGACAGGAAAGTAGTATTATTACAGTATTGTGTGTTTTGGTGTCAAAAAATGTTTGAGGTTTCTTAATTTACAGTGCATTTGGAAAGTATTCAGACCCCTTGACTTTTTCCACAATTTGTTACGTTACAGCCTTATTCTAAAACGAATTGACAAAAAAAACGGATCATCAATCTACAAGCAAAACGTAAGTATACAGACCCTTTGCTATGAGGCTCGAAATCGAGCTCAGGTGCATCCTGTTTCCATTGATCATCCTTGAGATGTTTCTACAACTTGATTGGAGTCCAACTGCGGTAAATTCAATTGATTGGAAATGATTTGGAAAGGCACACACCTGTCTATATAAAAGGTCCCACAGTTGACAACTCATGTCAGAGCAAAACCCAAGCCATGAGGTCGACGGAATTGGGGTCCGTAGAGCTCAGAAACAGGATCGTGTCGAGGCACAGATCTGGGGAAGGCTATCAAAAAATGTCTCCAACATTGAAGATCTTCAAGAACAGTGGCCTACATCATTCTTAAATGGAAGAAGTTTGCAACCACCAAGACTCTTCCTAGAGCTGGCCGCCCGGCCAAACTGAGCAATCGGGGGAGGTGACAAAGACCCCGATGGTCACTCTGAAAGAACTCCAGAGTTCCTCCGTGGAGATGGGAGAACCTTCCAGAAGGACAACCATCTCTGCAGAACTCCACCAATCAGGTCTTTATGTAGAGTGGCCAGAAGGAACCCACTCCTCAGTAAAAGGCACATGACAGCCCGCTTGGGGTTTGCCAAAAGGCACCTAAAGGACTTTGAACATGAGAAATAAGATTCTCTGGTCTGATGAAACCAAGATTGAACTCTTTGGCCTGAATGACAAGTGTCGCATCTGGAAGAAACCTTGTACCATCCCTACGGTGAAGCATGGTGGTGGCAGCATCTTGCTGTGGGGATGTGTTTCAGCAGCAGGGAATGGGAGACTAGTCAGGATCGAGGGAATGATGAACAGAGCAAAGTACAGAGAGATCCTTCATGAAAACCTGCTATAGAGCGCTCAGGACCTGACTGGGGGCGAAGGTTCACCTTCCAACAGGACAACGACCATAAGCACACAGCCAAGACAAAGCAGGAGTGGCTTCGAGACAAGTCCTTGAGTGGCCCAGCCAGAACCTGAACGAACATCTCTGGAGAGACCTGAAAATAGCTGTGCAATGACGCTCCCCATCCAACCTGACAGAGCATGAGTAGATCTGCAGAGAAGAATGGGAGAAACTCCCTAAATACAGGTGTGCCAAGCTTGTAACGTAATACCCAAGAAGACTCGAGGCTTCAACAAAGTACAGAGTAAAGGGTAAGGAATATTTATGTAAATGTGATTTCAGTTTTTTATTTGTAATAAATTTGAAACATTTTCTAAAAAAACAGTTTTTGCTTTGTCATTATGGGGTATTATGTGTAGATGAGCTGGGGAAAACGATTTAATCCATTTTAGAATGATGCTGTAACGTAATAAAATTTTGAAAAAGTCAAGGTGTCTTAATACACTGTATGTTGAATGCTGATTCTACTACTGGCAATGCTATACCTAGGCGTGATTCTTTATGGAGTATCACCATTAAGGTAAAAATTGAAGGAAAAGTAGTATTGTTACAGTATACTTATGGTAATGATTTGTCAGAAAAGTAGAGTAATGGAATGCACTGATAACCAAAAAAGAAACATATCTTTAAAATAAAAGAGGACAGTCCCTTTTCAATTAAGATTTGGAGCAGTATTGTGCTTTTATGTATTCTGGTTTGTCTTACCAGCTTGCAGGAGCAGGCTTTTCTCTCTTTCGTACATGTTCTTTTGTATGGTTAATATCGAAACCTGGATGTTAGTAATGGCAGTCATGACAATGTATATTTAGTATGTGGAGTTGCTCAAAACCGTCATGCAAACCCTTCCAGCTTCCTGAAGTGAATTATGTAATGGACAAATGCTGGATGGATCCTCTCTGGAACTATGATAGATATCATTCCTTTTTAAACAATCAATCATTTTACAGGAGATATTTACACATCATTGTGATAGAAAAGAATGGCTTGTGATGCATCACAAAATGCCCATGATAGACGCCTTAACTGCTGGCTCAATGTCATCAGTCATTAGGACTAGGAATGACATATCTGGTGCTATTGGATGTTTCTTAACAAACTAGAGCCAATGTGTGTTTCGGTATATCTATATGAAGAGCAAGCATGAACAAATACATCATTGTATCCTGTAATTTTAAGGATATGTGAACAAAGGACTAAAATGGACAAAGGACAATATTAAGATACACATTTGTGTATCTATCTTCAAGATACCTTTTGATCACATACAGCATCTATCCCTGTATCACTGACTCGTGAACTGCATTGATGACTAATGCAGCATTCTCTTTCTCAGTCTCTCTCTCTTCTTCTGTCCCCCTTTTTTGCAATATATTCAACCTCTCAGTTGACAGGGGGCTTGACATTTTATCAATCAAGTGATGCATTTGATACACTTAGTGATACATTTCTCTGTACGGTGTGCTATAGCATTCAATGTGAATCGTCTATACGCTTGAACTTCTAGTTTCTTCGGTCAAGGTTTGGAATGATGTTAGTTTCTGTTGTTTGAAATATCAAATGTTTTCTTAGAATTGAAATAATGCTTAAAAGAAAGCTTATGATTTGTCAACTATATCAACGTAGAAAAGGTTGGTTCATCATAAAACCCTCATGCTATGACTTCATATAGCAATACTATGAAAATGGAAACTTCACAATATAAAGACAAAATCAATTGTAGGATAAATAACATCACATCTGTCTCTTTGAATGAATACACCTTAGAAAAGATTGACCTGAATGTGCTTGTAGCTGTATTAAGGAATGTCTTTCTGGTCTGTGAGTCATTTTAAAATCAATATATCATTAATATTTCTAACTATGTTTTGGCAACAAATTAAATATAGATTGTACAAATAAAACAAAAATATATGCAAACAAACACTTTAAAATGATAAAATACTATATTCACTAAATTATCTAAATTATAAACAAAAACTCTGGTACAGGCACCATATATGTTCTGAATCTTTCTCTCCTCTAAGGTTTTCATGTGTTAGCCAGCAATTAAGGTGTTCCAAGCTCAAATGGAATCAGTCCTGATTTTGTTTCAGTAATTCAGTCTTGTGTTGCAAGAACAAACACCAAAATACCAATTCAGAGAAATACAAGCAACATTTTTGTTGTTTGTTTAGTTCTGCCCTTGCTGAAGTCCATTTAGTTAACGTAGTAGAGCCAATAGATAATGTTGAACAAGGAAAATACAGTGGGGAAGATCATTCTCGACCACTTGTCGATAGAGTTTACATCAGTTAAGTCAGGAATGTTAATCTTCAGCTGGGAAGCACGCCTCCGTAGCCGGCTCTTCTTCTGAGTCACATGCCGCTCCAGAGTGTTGCGTCCAAAGTTGTGCCTGGCCTGCAGCCCTGCTTTGCGGTACTGCAGGGTGGAGCTGTCATAAGTTAACATTGTGCTCCTGGGGTCACTGAGACCAAGGGTCAGCTCCGACGCTCCCATCTCATTCTTAATTTCTATTGTGCCCAGTAGAATGTTTTCATGTGGGTCCATCTAAAAGGTGAGAAATGATACAAAGAGTTAAAAACGCTATATCCACCAAGTTTTGTTTTTCATCAGAAATGATTGCTTATGGGTACCTTCATGTGTGTGTAAAATATCACTGTTCTCCGATGTTTTATTCATAGATTTTAGATTTTCCAATGCTTCCCACAGTTGTGTCATGTTGTCTGGATGTCCTTTGGGTGGTGGACCATTCTCGATACAAACAGTAAACTGTTAAGCGTGAAAAACCAAGCAGCATTGCAGTTCTTGACACACTCAAACCAGTGCACCTCGCACCTACTACCATACCCGTTCAAAGGCACTTCATCTTTTGTCTAACCCATTCACCTAAGAATGGCACACATATACAATCCTGTCTCAAGGATTAAAAACCCTTATTTAACCTCTCCTCACCTTCATCTATACTGATTGAAGTGGATTTAACAAGTGACATCAATAAGTGATCATAGCTTTCACCTGGATTCACCTGGTCAGTCTGTCATCGCTCGCGTAAGGAGAGAGTGGGTCACGTTGAACACGAAAGAGGCTGGATAGGGCACATACACAATACTCCTCTGCCGCTAGGGCTGCACCCTAAGTTGTCTGGCCCTTCTTGTCCCGTTCAGGCTTGTTGCCCTTTGCCCAGCTTGATGCCCTTTGCCCACTGTGGGGCGGGTTGCAGTGACCAACGGGTTGCCACATGGCCCGGGTCTGTACAGGTCCCTTACGGAATCCTGGCCCCCAAGGGAGCCGGCCACTCGATGCCGAGTTTGGCTGTGGATCGCTAGCAAATGTCAAATAGCTCAAATTTCAGGTGGGGGAGATCAAGGTTCCTCCGTCCTGGGGACAGGAGGCATGGGGATTTTCGATGGTGGAAGAGCGGTATCTACACCCTCAATCTCAGATTCAAAGTCGAGGAGATCCACAAGATTAATCCTGCCATCCTCCTCATCATCCCATAGCTCAACCTCCCTGGCACCAAGTTGTCAGACAGTGAGGGGATGGAATTGATGCTATCCATAACGTCCCCCCAACTTGGGTTTAAAATATGTTTGTAATTGTGCCTGGTATTTTGTTCTTTCAACTCAACACCCCTTGCCTGGACATGCTAGGAATGGAGGAATCTGGGTTTATCACCCTTCTCCTGGTGGAGCCGACTCTGGCTGACCACCTCGACCCCACATGCCATGCAGCTAGAGCCATCTCTAATTCCCTCCCTGGAAAGATGAGGTGCTTTTCCGCCTCCATTTTCCAGAAGTTGAACAATAACGTATGGTATAGGGGCGAGGACAGAGAGGGCACGGTGAATGAAACACATTATTGCACAATGAGGCTTATCAGAGGGGTTGGGTTGAATGCGTTCAGTTGGACAACTGACTAGGTATCCCCCTTTCATTTCCCATGTCTTCACCATCTACTAAAATGGGAAGCTATCAATCACAGTGTTTATTTGCTAGATGTTACTATAGAGTACTGCAGATACGCACATCAAATTAAAATGTGTTTAGAATGTGCAAACCAGCATCTAAAAGTGGAGTTCAGGGGAGGACAATGATGGTGGTGGAAACTATAGGTCAAATGTAATAAGTGGTGTAAAGGAAATACCAAAGTGGTTCTAGTTGGGTTCTTTTTACTATATGTTGTCACTCAGTTGTTAATCCAGTACCTTATTCTTTTGATCGCCTAGTCCCATCGCTGCGTCATCCACAAAGATTGGTTCCCACATTGAGTCATGAGCGTCAATATCCCTCTGTTTCATTCTCGCATACAGAGTATCGTCTCTCTGAACTACATTTCCCACCAACCACTGAAAGCATACAAAAACCATTATGGTCACTTGGGTCAGCTGCTAGGAGAAGCAACACAAAATAGACAATTCAGGTAAAGGTAACCATGTTCAGAGAGGCAGTACCTGCAATTATCAAATTTCACTGAAAACTCCCCCCCAAAAAAGAACACTTTTACTCAAAATGTAATACTACAGGAAACTACTATACATCCCTTTATTTAAATGCAGTCCACAACATCCGAATTTCTATCCAAAGCATGTTTTCTCTGTTATACAGTGCCTTTTGGAAAGTATTCAGTATTCTTGCCACATTTTGTTAGCCTTATTCTAAAATGGATTGAATAAATTAATAATCCTCAGCAATCTACACACAGTATCCCACGACGAAAAAGCGAAAAACAGGTTTCTAGAAAGTTTTGCAAATGTATTCAAAATAAAAAAAACATATGTTATTTACATAAGTATTTATACCCTCTGTTGTGAGCCTCAAAATTGAGCTCAGGTGCATACTGTTTCCATTGATCATCCTGGAGATGTTTCTACAACTTTGGACTTTGTCCACCTGTGGTAAACTCCATTGATTGGACATGATTTGGAACGGCACACACCTGTCTGTATAAGGTCCCACAGTTGACAGTGCATGTCAGAGCAAAGACCAAGTCATGAGGTCGAAGGAATTGTCCATAAAGCTCAGAGACAAGATTGTGTCGAAGCACAGATCTGGGGAAGGGTACCATAAAATGTCTGCAGCATAGAAGGTCCCCAAGAACACTGTGGCCTCCATCATTCTTAAATTGAAGAAGTTTGGAACCACCAAGACTCTTCCTAGAGCCGGCCGCCCGGCCAAACTGAGCAGTCGGGGAGAAAGGTCTTGATCAGGGAGATGACTAAGAACCCGATGGTCACTGACAGAGCTCTAGAGTTCCTCTGTGGAGATAGGAGAACCTTCCAGAAGGACAACCACTCCATCAATCAGGCCTTTATGGTAGAGTGACCAGACAGAAGCCACTCCTCAGTAAAAGGCACAAGACATTCTTTGGTCTGAATACCAAGCATCATGTCTGGAGGAAACCTGGCACCATCTTTCGATGAAGCACGGTGGTGGCAGCATCATGCAGTGGGGATGTTTGTCTGTGGCAGGGACTGGAAGACTAGTCAGAATCGAGGCAAAGATTCAAGGAGCAAAGCACAGAGAGATCCTTGATGAAACCCTGCTCCAGAGCGCTCAGTCCTTAAGTGGCCCAGCCAGAGCCTGGACTTGAACGCGATCAAACATCTCTGGAGATACCTGAAAATAGAAGAAGAATGGAAGAAACTCCCCCAATTTTTTTATTTTTTATTTGACCTTTATTTAACTAGGCAAGTCAGTTAAGAACAAATTCTTATTTTCAATGACGGCCTAGGAACAGTGGGTTAACTGCCGGTTCAGGGGCAGAACGACAGATTTGTACCTTGTCAGCTCGGGGGTTTGAACTTGCAGATGTGCCAAGCTTGTAGCGTCATACCCAAGGAGCCACGAGGCTGTAGTTGCCACTAAAGCTGCTTCAACAAGGTACTGAGTAAAATGCGTCCTTTGTCTTTATCTTGTCAACATTCTGATTTGCCCACATTTTTTGACAGGTGTAGATGATTAAAATATCCATTGTGATCAGATTGTGATCAGATCTTCCTGACCACCTCCTGAGGTAGTCAAGGATCCATTGTATCTGGACAATAATCAAGTCTAAACAGATCTGGGTGGTCAAACCTTTTAAATAATTATACCGGTCTCTAAAATAATTGACAGGTAGCACCACTGACTTATGGGATCAATAGCTTTAAAATAATTTATGTTATTTTGAAGGAATATCTATCAAATAATCAGCATACAGTGAGGCACCAGGAAATACGGTCACATGTTATGTCGTGTTCACGTGATAGTTGGAACTAGGAAACTCTGAAATTTCCAATTTACTAATTGGTTGAAGCATCACGTGCATAACTACAGCCTATTAGCAAGTCGCACATTTCCAAGCTTCTTAGTTCCGACTAGCACATGATCGCGGCAATAGCACCAGGTGTAAACAAGGCTTAAAACAGGTCAATGTAACAGGAAGAATACTCGTCACAAGCTCCACAGGCTCTCTTACGGGCTTTAAATGTTTCCTGGCCTTTCATTCCATTTCATTTAGGCAAAAGAAACGGAGAAATTCTCTGCCTGTGTGGCAAATTGCCTTATTTGGAATTCACACAAGACTGACGTAGGCTTATTAAGGCTGGTTCTCCTTGACGGTAAAGCAGAGTAGCATTAATCCAACCCCCCTATTTGAAGTGGTGACATTCTTCATCGTGATTTCCTTACTGTTCTTCACTACATTTTAGCTTCACAGTCAGTTCTTTCAATAATTCAATTCACTTTCATAAGGTGAAGAAAGAGAAAACATCAGCTTCATATACAGTACGCTCAAGAATCAAGTCATGCCACTGCTTTCATCTGAAACTGTCAGCTCACAGGTGTGTGTGTGTGTGTGTGTGTGTGTGTGTGTGTGTGTCTGTTCACAGTGAAATTATGAGAATAAGACTGGACAGGAACAACTTGTACAGCGATTCACAATAAAGAAAAGACTAAGCACTCATTTTCATCAAGTATGCATTGTATGAAAAGTAAGAATGTATCTAAATGTGCACGAACATGATTCACTACCTAAATAATTTGGTTCTCTTCAATGCTGTGATTACATACAGTAACTTGTATCATCTATCCAGTGGGCTACTCTTTAAAATACTGGGTATCCTATCAAGGTGAAAACCATGTACAGTACATGGTGTGCACTGTACCTTGTTTGGATCCATTCTCATTTTCTCGTTGTTGGCGACAGCTGCTTTCTCAGCCGCCCTCTTCTGGCGCTGGGGTCCCCTGCCGAAGAAGATGTAGTTGACCAAGGCGTACTCCAGCAGGGCCAGAAAAACGAAGACGAAGCAACCCATCAGGTACATGTCAATGGCCTTGACATAAGGGATTTTAGGAAGGGTCTCCCGCAGGTGAGTGTTGATGGTGGTCATGGTCAGCACAGTGGTGATTCCTGGGAAAAGAAACCACCCATTATCATCACAGATCATCACTGGAGACCAACGGTCCGCCTCATTAGCAGAGGACTCCCACAGAGAGAGCTACTCAAGCCTTTACCACAGATCAGATACATCAGGTTTGTTCTGCTTCTCATTTGAATGTGCTAGCAAGCAGACTGCTGTGACTGACAAGGAATCTCCTATAGACTTTCACATCCTTTCACAACCATTTCTGTTTAATGATGACAGTCAACTGGGAGGTCAGCTCACTGTTAAAAAAGGGGTCTTGGTGTTTTTTTCTACTTGTATGGTGAAGCTAACTCATTCAATATGTTCTTGATTCAACTCTTTTATGACAGATTAATCTGCCTTTTTTTTCGTATCGACTCTGCAATCTGTAATTGACTTCATTTTCCAGCTCTGATTCTGGTCAATGACAAGTTGATAGAAGAAGGGCATTGCATCTATACACAATTGCAATGCACACAGCCATACCTCTGTTGTTAGTGCCTATAAATGACTGAAAGCAGGACAGAGTCAAACGGTTCCTGAACAGAGGTCTGATTTGGGTTGACCAACCCCCTGTCCAGCTGCCTCCATTATCAAGCCTTACATCTGGTTTTCATTAAATCCCATACATGCCTCCCCTCTCCGATAAATAAACGCAGGTCAGTCTACAATCAAGGAGAGTGCTGCTCTTATCGAGGGCGCCAGCGATGTGGACGGGTGAGGGAGAATGGAGCTTTCTATATCCTATGCAGGCAGGCAGCACCACAGACCTCATGGGCCAGACTTATGCAATGAAGGTTGACAGTGAGAAATTATGACTTCCAAAATACAGGGAACAAAAAAATGCAGAGGCACTCAAATCAGAGTGGAAAGAAATCACTTCAGTCATCCATCACTCTACTTTAGGAAGCATCTCGGTTGTTGTGTTCTGTAAGGCTGCTCCATCATGCTTTTACTCCAAACCAAATGTACTATTTAGTGACTTTTTTCATGTTTCTCTTTATTTTTTTTGTACCAAGAATTCATACTATTATCAAATGTGACCGCCAAGCACTTTTCAAAAGTTACTAACCTCGACTTCGACTCTGACTCAGCTGTTCTTTTTGTTCATACAGGTCATTATTTCTTTGTTTCATAGGGTACCAAAATGCAGCAGACATAGACGCGGTAGATGGGCTGACAACCAGAAATCCCCTCCGTTTCATTGTCCAAATGTCCAGTCACACGAGAAGAGGAGCTTAATTCGAGAGTCTTCGAGACTTAAAAAGCTGCAATAGTATATGCCTCACAGAAACTTAGATAGCCCAATCTATGAACATGGAACAGTGGTTTCTCCATGCAGCAGCACGATCGGTCAACAGAAGCCTCGGGCAAGTCCAAAAGGGGAGGGGTCTTTCTTTTCCTAACAAGAACTGGTGGCCTGCTTCCAGTGTGGATATCTCAAGCTTTTGCTCATCTGACATAGAATACCTCATGGTACCAAGAGAGTTCTCATCCATTATTATCATGGCTGTCTACATCCCTCCACATGACAACACCACTTTGGCACTCAAACTATGACTCATGAACAAACAAGAAAGTACACACACCAAGGCAGCATTTCACTAAAATCCATACAAGGCCCTCCCTCGCCCTCCCTTTGCCAAATCAGACCGTGACTCTATCCTACTGCTTCCTGTTTACAATCAAAAGCTCAAACAGGAAGTACCAGTGATGCACTGAATACAGAAGAGATCTAATGAGGCAGATGCGAGGCTACAAGACTGTTTTGCTAGTACAGACTGGGATACGTTCTGGGATTCATCTGAGAGCACTGAGGAGTTTACCACATCAATCACAGGCTTCATCAATAACTACATAGACGATGTTCCCCCACAGTGACTATACATGTACGAATGTATCCAAATCAAAAGCCATGGATTACATTTACATTTACATTTAAGTCATTTAGCAGACGCTCTTATCCAGAGCGACTTACAAATTGGTGCGTTCACCTTAAGACATCCAGTGGAACAGCCACTTTACAATAGTGCATCTAAATATTTTAAGGGGGGTGAGAAGGATTACTTTATCCTATCCTAGGTATTCCTGAAAGAGGTGGGGTTTCAGGTGTCTCCGGAAGGTGGTGATTGACTCCGCTGTCCTGGCGTCGTGAGGGAGTTTGTTCCACCATTGGGGGGCCAGAGCAGCGAACAGTTTTGACTGGGCTGCACAGGAACTGTACTTCCTCAGTGGTAGGGAGGCGAGCAGGCCAGAGGTGGATGAACGCAGTGCCCTTGTTTGGGTGTAGGGCCTGATCAGAGCATGGAGGTACTGAGGTGCCGTTCCCCTCACAGCTCCGTAGGCAAGCACCATGGTCTTGTAGCGGATGCGAGCTTCAACTGGAAGCCAGTGGAGAGAGCGGAGGAGCGGGGTGACGTGAGAGAACTTGGGAAGGTTGAACACCAGACGGGCTGCGGCGTTCTGGATGAGTTGTAGGGGTTTAATGGCACAGGCAGGGAGCCCAGCCAACAGCGAGTTGCAGTAATCCAGACGGGAGATGACAAGTGCCTGGATTAGGACCTGCGCTGCTTCCTGTGTGAGGCAGGGTCGTACTCTGCGGATGTTGTAGAGCATGAACCTACAAGAACGGGCCACCGCTCTTGGATGACAGAAAATATCCATTCTGGGCTAAAAGGCTGGAGCTACTGCTTACAAGGAATGGGACACGGACATGGATGCATACAAGAAAGCATGCTATGACCTCCAGCGAGACATCAAACATGCAAAATGACAGTACAGGAGGAAAGTGAAATCCTATTACACCAGCTCCAACTCTCACCGAATGTGGCAGGGCTTGCAGGTGATAACAGATTACAAAGTGAACCCCAGCCGTGAGATGCCCAGTGACCCAGAACTCCCAAACGAGCTAAATGCCTTTTATGCTCGCATCGAGGAAAACAGAGTCCTGCCCCTGTTGTTCCGGATGACTGTATGATCTTGCTCTCCAGGGTCGAAGTGAGTAAAACTTTTAAACAGGTTAACACTCGCACAGCCACTGGGCCAGACAAAATACTAGGACGAATTCTAAGAGCATGCGCAGACCAGTTGGCAAGTGTCTTCACTGACATTTTCAATCCCTTTTTGTCCCAGTCTGTAACCCCAACATGTTTCAAGCTGACCACCATTGTCCTTGTTCCCAAGAACTCTGCGGAAATCGCCCTGTAGTACTCACATCTTTAATTATGAAGTGCTTTGAAAGGCTGGTCATGACACACATCAACAGCATCATCCCAAACATGCTGGACCCACTCCATACCACCCCAACAGACCCACAGATGATGCAATCTCAATTGCACTTTATACTTCCCCCTGCCACCTGGACAAAAGGGTAAACAACTATGTGAGAATGCTGTTCATATACAGGTCAGAATTCAACACCATAGTCCCATCCAAGCTCATCACCAAGCTCGGAACCCTGAGACTGAAAACTTCCCTCTCCCTCGGCCCCTCAGGGGTGGTTCTTAGTCCCCTCATGTACTCCCGGTTCACCCATGACCTCGTGGCTACGCACGACTCCAACACCATCATCAAGATTGAGGACGACATGACGGTGGTAGGCCTGATCACCGACTGCGATATGAGACAGCATACAGGGATGAGATCAGAAACTTGGCAGCGTGGCGTCAGGACAACAACCTTTCCCTCAACGTCAGTAAGACCAAGGAGCTGATTGTGAACTACAGAAGAAAGGGGGGAGGGCACGCCCTTATCCACATTGACAGGGCTGTAGTGGAGCGGGTCGAGAGATTCAAGTTTCTTGGCGTCCACATCACTAAGGACTTAAGATGGTCCAAACAGTCCCGCACACACAGTGCTTGACAGCGACTCTTCATCCTTAGGAGGCTGAAGAGATTTAGCATGGGATCTTGGATCGTAAAAAAACGTTCTAAAACTGCACAATCGAGCGCATCTTGACTGGTTGCATCATGACAAATTCACCGCCATCGACTGCAAGGCACTACAGAGTGGGGCGGCAGGTAGCCTAGTGGTTAGAGCATTGGCGAGTAACCGAAAGGTTGCAAGATCGAATCCCCGAGCTGACAAGCTACAAATCTGTCGTTCTGCCCCTGAACAAGGCAGTTAACCCACTGTTCCTAGACCAGTTAACCCACTGTTCCTAGACCAGTTAACCCACTGTTCCTAGGCCGGAATTGAAAATAAGAATTTCTTCTTAACTGACTTGCCTAGTTAAATAAAGGTCAAATAAAATAAAAACAGAAGTTGGTGTGGACGGCCCAGTACATCACTGGGGCAGAGCTCCAGTGCATCGTATCAAGTTTGTATTAATCTTTCATGTGAACTCAAGAAAATATGCTTTGGCAATGCAAGGTGTGACTATTAGAGATTGAAAACTTAGCTCAAAGAAACAGCATACCATCCTGTTAGTATGTGTACTGTATGATGTTGTATTAAGGCTGTTTTCTATCCATAGCTTTGAAGATCCTCTATTATAGCGCGATTGACAATGAAAGGCAATGTTCCCGTGGTCACGGAGACTGAATTCATTTTTTTTTTTTATTTCACCTTTATTTAACCAGGTAGGCTAGTTGAGAACAAGTTCTCATCTGCAACTGCGACCTGGCCAAGATAAAGCATAGCAGTGTGAACAGACAACACAGAGTTACACATGGAGTAAACAATTAACAAGTCAATAACACAGTAGAAAAAAAATGGGCAGTCTATATACAATGTGTGCAAAAGGCATGAGGAGGTAGGCGAATAATACAATTTTGCAGATTAACACTGGAGTGATAAATGATCAGATGGTCATGTACAGGTAGAGATATTGGTGTGCAAAAGAGCAGAAAAGTAAATAAAAAATAAAAAAACAGTATGTGAATGAGGTAGGTGAAAATGGGTGGGCTATTTACCAATAGACTATGTACAGCTGCAGCGATCGGTTAGCTGCTCGGATAGCTGATGTTTGAAGTTGGTGAGGGAGATAAAAGTCTCCAACTTCAGCGATTTTTGCAGTTCGTTCCAGTCACAGGCAGCAGAGTACTGGAACGAAAGGCGGCCAAATGAGGTGTTGGCTTTAGGGATGATCAGTGAGATACACCTGCTGGAGCGCGTGATACGGTTGGGTGTTGCCATCGTGACCAGTGAACTGAGATAAGGCGGAGCTTTACCTAGCATGGACTTGTTACAAATGCTGCATATGTCTGCTCAATCCGAAATCCCCGTAAACATTTTCCACGGATCTTCAGCGATACAGCCACGATTACGGATTGAATCCAGCCCTTACACTATGGATTCCCGCTAGTTTAACCATGCCTTAGACTTTTGCTTTGGCTAAGGTTGTTGTGAGCTTAGTCATTGGTCACATGACAAATTCCATGACACACAAGTCCTTACCTAAAGCCACTCTGGCCGCAGAGGCATCATAGTTGATCCAGAAGGAGACCCAGGAGAGGATTGTGATCAGGATAGAGGGCATGTAGGTCTGCAGGATGAAATAGCCGATGTTCCTTTTTAGCTTGAAGCTGAGGGAGAGTCGGGGGTAGGATCCTATATGGAGAGAGATAAACAAATAGACATTGTCAACGTAAGATGACACAAGACTAACATACATACATACATACAGGTGGTGGGTCTCCTGGGCTTGTTTGACCCTTGTTGTGTAAAGACACTGATATTTCCCTCTGTCCTCTCATCCGGATCTGCTTCTACTGACTTTACTTTGCTTTATGCTTCACTCCTGAGGCTCTCGACAGTACACAGCTAACAACCTATGCCTGACCAAGGCTGATTGAATGGTCCTACTCCCTGTTGTCCTCTCCAATAGCTCTGTTGGGGAAATACTCAGCAGGAAAAAAAATCCTGGTTCTGGCTTTAACTGTGTGGCATCAGCGTTCTCCTGCATTATCAGTTATGCCTATATCTATATGCATGTAGAGAGGGGTTCTTTGCCTGCCTAGGAGAGCCCTCTATTTTTGCTTATCTAAGCTTTATTTGAAATAAACCCAGTAGGCTGTTCTATGGTACTCTAGAATTACTTGAACATGCTCATATTTTTGTGTCCTTGGGGATTGGGTTGTATTTTTGATTATGTTGTATTATTCTATTAAAATGGCAGGCGAGGGACCATTAGAGCTTCATATCAAAAAGGACCCACGGTATAAGGAGCTGAGGAGAAGCTACACAGTAGGCGCAGTAAGAGCAGGAGAAGAAAGATGAATGTATTACAGAGTGGGCATAAAAACGCCTCTGGCACACATCTCCAGTGAGTAGTTCACAGTTAGCGTTCGCGAGTTTAGTGTGCAGCGCACGGCACATAAGAGACGCAGGAAGGGTCTCCTCGAGGACCAATGAAATAGTGGGGTTGTTACGGTTACAGAGGGGAGGTGTTACAATCTTGTCAATAGAGCAACAAGGGCATTTTTCTGTCCGTATCACATCATTAGATAAGTGCCAACCATTTCTGCTGATGTGTACTTCTCCATGTGACCTGATGGTCAGTCCTTACTGATCTCAGCATGCTGCTGTAGAAAATGGGAATCCCCCATCCTCAATGCCTAAGCAGTTCAGTAACGGCAAAGAAAGAAACAGGTGAGCTATAACTACTGATAGTAGTTCTCTATGCATCAGAAAACATTGGGTTTACCAACATCGGGTTTACCAGCTCTGTAATTGTTTGACTCACTCTGTGTCATTGTATTGCTCCAATTCAATAAAGCAGTTTCCCCGACCCTCTATATACAATACCATTGTGCTCCTGCCTGCTTGCACGGCAAATTCATAAATATGAAAATGTACGATTATGAATAAATCATTCCATCAAACCGGTTCTTTTTTAAATAACACATGAGCATGCTCCGTTTCTGAGGGCAGGAGTGGCCCCCATTCTGCCTGTGGGACTTGTGCCAGTTTAGCTGAAGCGGGAATGTCCCACATCCGTTCCGGCACCACCACGGAGTCTCCCATCCACCTCAGTCACTGGACCCACCATCACTCCTCCCCCTTCATAGAAGCCTCACTCTCCTCCCACCTCCTCCTATGTGCCAAATGTCCTGGAAATAGAATGCATGTGCCAGCCTGTCAGAGAAGATCCAATGTCAAAGCTATGTGCAATCAGGGAAGATCTGAACCTCTAACTGACCTATAAAGGGATGCACTTTACCAGCTGACCCGTTGCTCTACACACTTCCCCATGTTCCTTGCACTGCACAGCGGGGGACTCTGGACCGGCCTGTGGCATTACGGGAAACCAGCTAGACTGATGTAACATGGCATTTTCTGGAAATGCTAAGAGCTCTTACTCAGAAACAGGCCAGAGATAACCTTGTGAGAGAAGCAGTTTTTTTGTCTGCTCTGCAGTCCTTTGTATCAGTACCTAGCTATGGTGATAAGTTAATGAGAGAAGCTTCATTTAGGGGCATTTGGGGCATAAGACATCACCTGTAGAGAAGACAACATTCTTGGAGATGAGTTTGTGGTCCACAATGGAGAACTGGGGGAGTTCTATTCTCTCCACTCCCGTCACAGCGTTGTCACCTCCTCGCCAGTAGAACTCTATGTCATCAGTGGTGTACCCATCTGAGGAAGGGCGAGAGACAGGGCATTTGATGAAGAACAAAGGAGGAAACTGCAAGTTAGTAATGTAATTCATGTGTACACGTCTCGAAGGATTATTAATTCAACATTAACACTTGTAGGCAGACAATCATCAATGAGGCATACAAATAATGTTGACTGGATCATTACCATTGTAAATACTGTAGTGTAAACCGAACATGTCTAATACTTGGATCGATACAAATACACTCCCCTACGTATTTATTTGGACAGTGAAGGTAAAACATTTCAATTGGTTCTATGCTCTAATATTTGGGGTTTAAGTCACATTTTTTATGAGGCGACGGTACAGAATGTCACCTTTTATTTGAGGGTATTTTCATACATATCTGTTTTACCGTTTAGAAATGAAAGTACTTTACTGTATGTATCTCATACCCCCATTTGAAGGTGTCATAAGTATTTGGCCAAATTCACGTATAAAGTATTACATTTAGTCAAACGTTTACTATTTGGTCCCGTATTCTTAGCACAAAATTGCTACATCAAGCGTGTGACTACAAACTTGTTGGATGCATTTGCAGTTTACTTTGGTTGTGTTTCAGATTATGTTGTACCCAATAGAAACTAATGATAAGTCATGTAACAATGTCATTTTGGAGTCACTTTTATTGTAAATAAGAATAGAATATATTTCTGAACACTTCTACATAAATGTGTATGCTACCATGATTATGGATAATAAATATCATACCCCCGCAAAAAATGCTAACCTCCCCTGTTATCGGTAATGGTGAAAGGTTAGCTTGTCTTGGGGATGTGATCTTTGTGAATCTGTAACTTTCTCACTCATCGTTAGTCATGATTAATTTATGATTATCTGTCATCGTGGTAACATTCACATTAATGTAGAAGTATTCAGAAACATATTGTGTTCACAAACACAAGTTTGTAGAGTCACAAGCTTGATGTAGCCATTAAGTACTAGGAATATAGGGACCAAATACTACACTTTTTACTAATTTTAATACACTATAATGGAATGTCTCTTATGAGACATTCAAATAGGCAGACTAGATACATAAAGTACATTCCTTTCTATGAAAATATCCTCAAATAAAAAGTTACATTCGGTACTATCGCCTCATAATTATAAAACATTTGATCTGAAATCCAAAATACTGGAGTATAGAGACAAATAAAAAAAAGTAGCTACAAATGCAAACGTATTTGGACGCCCCTTGGAATTAGTGGATTTGGATATTTCAGCAACACCCGTTGCTGACAGGTGTAGAAAATTGAGCACGCAGTCATGCATTCCCCATAGACAAATATTGGCAGTGGAACGGCCTTACTGAAGACCTCAGTGACTTTCAACGTGGCACCGTCACAGGATGCCACCTTTCCAACAAGTCAGTTCCCTGCTGGAGCGGCCCCGGTTAGCTGTAAGTGCTGTTATTGTGAAGCGGAAACGGCTCAGCCGCGACGTGGTAGGCCACACAAGCTCACAGAAAGGGACCACCGAGTGCTGAAGCACATAACAAAAAAATATCTGTCCTCATTTGCAACACTCACGACCGACTTCCAAACTGCCTCCAAAAGCAATGTCGGCACAATAACTGTTTCTTTGTGAGCTTCATGAAATGGGTCTCCATGGCCAAACAGCCGCACACAAGCCAAAGATCACTCTGTGCAATGCCAAAAGCTGGCTGGAGTGGTGTAAAGCTCGCCGCCATTGCAGTCTGCAGCAGTGGCAATGCGTTCTCTGGAGTGATGAATCATGCTTCACCATCTGGCAGTCCGAGAAATAATTTGTTCCAGTGAAGAGAAATATAAAATGACATTCTAGAAAATTCTGTGCTTCCGACTTTGTGGCAACAGTTTGGGGAAGGCCCTCTCCTGTTTCAGCATGACAATGCCCCCGTGCACAAAGCGAGGCCCTGTCACGTTCTGACCATAGTTCTGTTATTTCCTTCTTTGTTTTAGTATGGTCAGGGCGTGAGTTGGGGTGGGCAGTCTGTTTGTTGTTCTATGTTGGTTTTTGTGTTCGGCCGAGTATGGTTCTCAATCAGAGGCAGGTGTCGTTAGTTGTCTCTGATTTAGAATCATACTTAGGTAGCCTGGGTTTCACTTTTGGTTTGTGGGTGTTTGTTTCCGTGTGAGTGTTTTGGCCACACGGTACTGTTTCGGTTTTGTAAATTCACGTTGTTATTTTCTGTTTAGTGTTCTGAGTTTGAATTAAAAATCATCATGAACACTTACCACGCTGCGCTTTGGTCCGATCCTTCCTCCTTACAGGTCCATACAGAAATGTTTGTCGAGAATGATGTGGAAGAACTTGATTGGAATGTACAGAGCCCTGACCGCAACAGCCTCGAACAACTTTGGGATGACTTGGAACACCGGTTGCAAGCCAGGCCTAATCACCCAACATCTAGTGGAAATCCTTCCCAGAAGCGTAGAGGCTGTTATAGCAGCAAAGGGGCACCAACTCCATATTAATGCCCATGAATTTGGAATGAGATGTCTGAGCAGGTGTCTAGTAGGGCTGTGGCGGTCATGAAATTTTGTCAGCCAGTGATTGTCAAGCAAATAACTACCGATCTCATGGTAACTGACCATTCATTAACATAAACTGGCTTCCACGCATAGCCTACAAGCCACTGACCCAGACCTTCGTAAGGTTTACATTTTAAAAAGTCAAATAAATCATTGTAATATAGCCTACACTCACAATAAATTCATTTTTTATTTTAGACAGGTCTAAAGAAACATAATATGAAGAAAATATTGTCTATTTGAGAAGAACGGAATAGCATGTCCTTATATTAGGCCTTGATCTAGCTATGCAGTGGGCTATACCAGTTCATTTAGCAGACAAGATTTGCTTAGAATTCCATGCCATTATTTTATAGCATGAAGAATACAGTTGAACATGGCTGAATAAAATAGAAAGGATGTTTTCTCCAAACGATTTCGGTTGGAGTATGTGCACATGCGCCTACTCTGTGTTGAGTGGTTAACAAAGAAACAGTTCCTCCTATATGCTTATTTTAGAGTTATTTATGCAACTTTAGTTATGATAAACAGTGGGCTGTGTTTAGATTTTTTATACATTCTAAGGCTGCATGATTCAACTGTAATGATGATTTGAAAAAAGTAGCATGAAAGACATGAGCTCTGCTTTGTTTATTGCACAGGCTGTACACAAATCATCAGTCTCTCATTCACAATTTGACAAGCACTTGACAATGCCTTGAAATTTCCCTGCGGCATCCCCATAGTGTGGCCGTGATGCCCCCTAAAAAAATCCTTGCATTTTGCGGCCATTGGCCATTGTGCCCTTGGGCTGAATATAATCATTATAATTCCCTATTCCCAGCTGTGTTCCGAAGCACCTCTCACTCACATGGCTCTCTTAGATATCTCAATTCTTACTAGTCAATGCCCGTTGCATGTTTGGGTTCTTTTCACAGGCATCTATCTCAGCTCCAAAGTAGGCTACAAGTGAAGACAGACACATCGGGGAAACAACTATGTGTCCTCTTATCGAACTCTGAGGCGCATATTGAAGATGTTATAAGAACCGTCATCATTTCCTTATCATCAACCAACAAGATGAGTAGGCCTAACGAACAGCAAAAGCACTAGCCTATGTCAATTTACTATCTCCCATATTACAAAAGTTGACCTATTCTACTGGTCAACTTGTCCTTCTGTGCGAGAAAGAAATATTCCAAACATAGTCTGGGTCAGCTGTGGGATGCAATAGATCCCAAATTAATACAACCACTCAAAATCAATGACGCTGATGCAACAGAACGTTTAGCTTAAAATGTTGATAAACAATTAAGCTATTTCTTCACATTTTAAGCGCAGCAACGTGCACAAAATGCAATTCATTCTCAAAAGTGATCACAAATGCAATTATTCATGAAATACTTCATTATAAAAGTGCATTTTTATGGTGAAAATGATCTTCCCCAAACCAGTTAGGCTCTACACTGGTTGTAAAGAGGATTAAAGTGCTTCATTTTAAGAAGTTATTTGGCCACTTTAGTTGTGATTACAAACCTTATCAAAACACATAGGCCTATGGGCTAGGCTACATGAGGTGTGGAACTATAGTTTGAAAAAGTCTTGCCTAACTGCACAAAAGCTGGGCATCATTCACAGTGATAATATATCATTAACAAGTGATAGACTAATATTGTCACCCATCAGACTATTCTTGATATAATCTTCTTTACATATACTAAATAATATATGTGTGAAATTCGTTTTGATTTAGAATGGCCCATTATCATGCACCTGTCTCGGAACAGCTGCAGGGGGAAAAAATACATGTGATCCAGGGGCGCAACTGTGGTTTTAGAAGTGGGGGAGGAAATATATATTTTTAATCCAGTCTAATAAACACTCCAAACAGCCTACTAGACAGCTCGGAGGCGTCCGTATAGTCCTAAAGCACACCGTTGCCTCATGTCGTATCATATTCTAATGATAAAACTGGGGGGAGCCTAGTTACCATGACTAAATGGTAATGTGGAAATTGGACTGCGGTCATGACTCGTGAATGCCAGCGTGGCGGTAATACGATCACCATAACAGCCCTTTTGGTCACGTAGTGTACTGTATATCACAATAGAGAAGCTGTTCAAATAAAACAACCAGAAGACAAAGTCAACTTACTACTACTGACCACAATTAGAAATAAAGAAATAGAATAGATGATAAATACTCTCATAAAACAATGTTGTTTTGTCTGCCTTAGTGCTCGCTCCACTGAAACTAGTACAGAAACGAGCATCCAGCCAGTGCACTCCCGGCTATAAATGATTGAGCAACATCTTACAGAATCCCGGTGAAAAAAGTGATTTTCCATCAGACCATGAAACTGGGCCTTGCATAATCCACTGCCTGCCAGCCTGGACCAATGCAGTTATCAAGTCGTCTGACTCCAGGGCACTGTCGGTGCACGCATTGTAACAGAGAGGCAAGAGACAGGGTTAGTGATAGAGGGTTCTGCACCACTCAAAAACACAAAACAAATTCAGAGTAGTGAAATAAATGGTTGTTTTTCTCTTTTCTCTATTAGAGTTACGTCAAAAGCATTTCCTCCTCATTGTCTGGTAATCAAAATGTACGTCTGTATGTGTATTTGTGTGACTGTGTGTCTGTGAGCCTGAAATATAACATTTACATAAGTATTCAGACCCTTTACTCAGTACTTTGTTGAAACACCTTTGGCGATCGCAGCCCCAAGTCTTCTTGGGTACGACACTACAAGCTTGGCATTCCTCTCTGCACATCCTCTCAAGCTCTGCCAGGCTGGATGGAGAGCGTTGTGGAACAGCTATTTTCACGTATCTCCAGACATGTTTGATCTGCGTCAAGTCCGGCTCTGGCTGGGCAATTCAAGGACATTCAGAGACGTGTCCCGAAGCCTCTCCAGCTTTGTCTTAGTTGTGTGCTGTGTCCTGTTGAAAAGTGAACCTTCGCCCCCAGTCTGATGTCCTGAGCGATCTGGAACAGTTTTTCATCAAGGATCTCTATGTACTGCTCCGTTCATCTTTGCCTCAATCTTGACTAGTCTCCCAGTCCCTGCCACTGAAAAACATCACCACAGCAAGATGCTGCCACCACCATGCTTCACCTTAGGGATGATACCAAGTTTCCTCCAGACATGGCGCTTGGCATTCAGGCCAAAGACTTCAATCTTGGTTTCATCAGACCAGAGAATCTTGTTTCTCATGGTCTGAGAGTCTTTAGGTGCATTTTTGGCAAACTCCAAGTGGGCTGTCATATGCCTTTTACTGAGGAGTGTCTTCCATCTGAACACTCCATAAAGGCCGTATTGGTGGAGTGCTGCAGAGACAGTTGTCCTTCTAAAAGACTCTCCCATCTCCAGAGGAACTCTAGAGCTCTGTCAGAGTGACCATCGGGTTCTTGGTCACCTTCTCTGACCAAGGCCCTTCTCCCCCGATTGCTCAGGTTCTGCCTTTCCAAATCATGTCAAATCAATTAAATTTACCACAGGGTGACTCCAATCAACCAATACATGTTTGTAGAAACATCTCAAGGATGATCAATGGAAACAGGATGCACCTGAGCTCGATTTTGAGTCTAAAAAAAAACTGTTTAGAATTTGTCATTATGGGGTATTGTGTGTAGATTGCTGAGGATTTTTTTATTTATTTAATCGATTTTAGAATAAGTCTGTAATGTAACAAAATGTGGAAAAAGTCAAGGGGTCTAAATACAGTTGAAGTCAGAAGTTTACATAAACTGATTTTAAATGTATTTGGCAAAGGTGTTTCACAATTCCTGACATTTAATCCTAGGTAAAATTTGTTAGGATCACCACTGTATTTTACGATTGTGAAATGTAAGAATAATAGTTGAGAGAATGATTTAGTTCAGCTTTTTTTTCTTTCATCACATTCACAGTGGGTCAGAAGTTTACATACACTCATTACTATTTGGTAGCATTGCCTTTAAATGGTTTAACTTGGGTCAAACGTTTCAGGTAGCCTTCCACAAGATTCTCACAATAAGTTGTGTGACTTTTGGTCAGGTGTTTAGGCCTCCTTGCTCACACAAGCTTTATCAGTTCTGCTCACAAATGTTCAATAGGATTGAGGTCAGGGCTTTGTCCTTAAACCATTTTGCCACAACTTTGGAAGTATAATTGGGGTCATTGTCCATTTGGAAGACCCATTTGCGACCAAGCTTTAACTTCCTGACTGATGTCTTGAGATGTTGCTTCAATATCTCCACATAATGTTCCTCCCTCATGATGCCATCTATTTTGTGAAGTGCACCAGTCCCTCCTGCAGCAAAGCACCCCCACAACATGATGCTGCCACCCCAGTTCTTCACGGTTGGGATGGTGTTCTTCGGCTTGCAAGCCTCCCCCTTTTCCTCTAAACATAACGATGGTCATTATGGCCAAACAGTTCTATTTTTGTTTCATCACACCTGAGGACATTTCTCCATGTCCCCATGTGCAGTTGCAGCCCGTAGTCTGGCTTTTTTATGGTGGTTTTGGAGCAGTGGCTTCTTCCTTGTTGAGCGGCCTTCAGGTTTTGTCGATATAGGACTTGTTTTACTGTGGATATAGATACTTTTGTACCTGTTTCCTTCAGCATCTTCACAAGGTCATTTGCTGTTGTTCTGGGATTGATTTGCACTTTTCGCACCAAAGTATGTTCATCTCTAGGAGACAGAATGCGTCTCCTTCCTGAGTGGTATGATGGCTGCTTGGTCCCATGGTGTTTATACTTGCGTACTATTGTTTGTACAGCTGAACATGGTACCTTCAGGCGTTTGGAAATTGCTCCCAAGGATGAACCAGACTTGTGGAGGTCTACAAATGTTTTTCTGAGGTCTTGGCTGATATCTTTTGATTTTCCCATGATGTCAAGCAAAGAGGCACTGAGTTTGAAGGTAAGCCTTGAAATAAATCCACAGGTACACCTCCAATTGACTCAAATGATGTCAATTAGCCTTACTATCAGAAGCTTCAAAAGCCATGAAATTATTTTCTGGAATTTTCCAAGCTGTTTAAAGTCACAGTCAACTTAGTGTATGTAAACTTCTGACACCCTGGAATTGTGATACAGTGAATTATAAATGTAATAATCTGTCTGTAAACAATTATTGGAAAAATGACTTGTGTCATGCACAAAGTAGATGTCCTAACCGACTTGCCAAAACTATAGTTTGTTAACAAGAAATTTGTGGAGTGGTTGAAAACAAGTTTTAATGACTCCAACCTAAGTGTATGTAAACTTCTGACTTCAACTGTACTTTCCGAAGGCACTATACATGTATATGTAAGTGCGAGAGTGTGGTGTGAGCGAGCGGGTAGACCGCTGGGCTGATCTATGACAGGATTATTCAGGAACTCTCCCACTGCCTCATTGATTAGTACCATGCAGGCATTCCCTCTCTCTTCCTCCTCTCTCCTCTCCTCCCTCGGCTTTCTCCTCATAATTACTACTGGTGACCTATTTAGATGCTATAAATAATTAAGTCACTCAGAAACTGGTTTTACCATATTATGTTCAGACTGTGTTCTAATTTCTGGATCATCCTGCACAAAACAATTGGTGCTCATATCCGAAAAATGTGTGAGCTTTAAAACAGCAGATTACTACACAATGGTATGTGTTTAATTGGAAACATGTGGGATAGGCTATTTCCAAAAGGCTATTAAGAGATATTTCCTTTTAGGATATTTCATTTAGTTAATAAAGCGTACAGCATATTATTACGTGAAGTTTGCAATTATGAAATCAAAGTGCTATTATCGTAGAGCCTACACGATAAATATCCTTTCATCCCTTGCTATAGAGATGTCTAGATCTGGCCGTTGCTTGGTTGGTTGAGCTTATCTGATCCACTTAAGTCCATTGTTTCAATGTCATTGAGCCTGACTTTGCTAATTATATGTAGCCTCTATTTTCTGTTACATCACTGCATTTTGCTTGGATGGATCCCAAATCAGAATCGGTGGTGCACAATAACTGAATGGAGGAAATGGGGGGGGGGGGGGAGAAAACTCCCTGCCTTTCCACAGAGGCTGGGAATTCCTTGTGCAGGGGAACGCTCCAGACCCGATGCAAGAATTAAACCATGTCCTTGGTTGAAATAAATACAATTCCCTCTTGATAACATAGTTGGAGATATAATAATAATACTGAAGCTAGGGCCGGTCATGTCCTAGGCCCATCTGATTGGAGGCATTTTATACAGCTTAAATAAAATAAAGTTGTACAAGAAAGACATTTCTTATAAAATGAAGAAAATAAAGAAATTGATTTGTTTTATTGTTCCAAGGAAGGAGGCCTTTGTCAGAGTGTGGTGGGGAAAACTATGTCTGGACTTTACTAACAATATACTGTACCTTGACGACAAAATTAACATTTTGGTTCAAATCAAACATTAATTTGAATTTTGCGTAAATCATGTAAGTCTAATACGAGGATGGATATCAGTTAGTATTCATGGCAAAGCTGTGGCCTGTAATGAATTAAAACTTGCTTTATGCTTGGAGTTATTCGTAAGCTTATTAAAGATCAGTGATACTATCAAGAGCAGTGTGCGGTTTCCTTTTTCCTTCATGCTTGGAGTTATTAACATCCCTTGGTTCATACATGAATACCTCATCAGAATTCAATCGAAAGTAGACAAAAACCAGAGCCCAAGCCTCAGTAAAGTCAGTAAAGTATGCATTGAGTCAACAAAAGTTTCAGACATACCAAACAAAGGTCTACACAGGTAGACTTAAAAGACAATTCCACACCAAAACTATATTTTGGTATTTATTTCATTAGTCCATTGTTGACACAGTCCCAAAATCTTTTACTTGTCATCAATTAAGTTTTCCAAATATGTTACTTTCAAAACACAGAAATCATCCCTATATGCATTTTCATAGATAGAGCTATTTTATAGTTTTTGCCATGTTTTGAGGCTATATGGTGTTTAGAATTACTTTGTTTATAAACATTGGAGTAAAACAAGCTTACATGAATACTGCATTTTGGGTTGTGATGGGGTATGAAAGTTGAACTAAGCTCATGAGGCATTTGTAAGCTTTATTCTTCAAGGATCAACGGGTATGCAGTGCTTTTAGAAGGTATTCATACCCCTTGACCTTTTCCACATTTTGTTGTGTTACAAAGTGGGATTAAAATATATTTATTTGTAATTTTTTGTCAATAACCTACACAAAATACTCAGTCAAAATGGAAGAACAATTCTAACGTTAAATAAATAAATATATTCAAACACTAACATATCTTGATTAGAGAAGTATTCAACCCCCTGGGTCAACACATGTGAGAATCACCTTTGAAAGTGAATACTTTGAGTAAATCTCTAAGAGCTTTTGGATTATGCAACATATGTCCATTATTCTTTTCAAAATTCTTCAAGCTCTCTCAACTCTCTCAAATTGGTTGTTAATCATTGCTAGACAACCATTTCAGGTTTTGCCATAGATTCTCAAGCAGATTTAAATTAAAACTGTAACTTGGCCATTCAGGAATATTTACTGTCTTCTTGGTAAGATTTTGCCATGTGTTTAAGGTTATTGTCCTGCTGAAAGGTGAATTAATCTCCCAGTGTCTGGTGGAAAGCAGACCGAGTCAGGTTTCCTCTAGGATTTTGCCTGTGCTTAGCTCAATTCTTTTTTATCCTGAAAAACTCCCTAGCGTTAATGATTAAAAGCATACCCATAACATGATGCAGCCACCACTATGCTTGAACATGTGAAGAGTGGTACTCAGTAATGTGTTGTATTGTATTTGCTTCAAACATAACACTTTGTATTCGGGACACATTTTCAGCAGTATTACTTTAGTGCCTTGTTGCAAACAGGATGCATGTTTTGTAATATTTGTATTCTATACAGGCTTCCTTCTTTTCACACTGTCAATTAGGTTAGTATTGTGGATTAACTGGAATGTTGTTGATCCATCCTCAGTGTTCTACTATCACAGCCATTAAACTCTAACTGTTTTAAAGTCACCATTGACATCATGGTGAAATCCCTGTGCGGTTTCCTTCCTCTGTGGCAACTGAGTTAGGAAGGACGGCTGTATCTTTGTAGTGACTGGGTGTATTGATACACCATCATGCTCAAACGAATATTCAATGTGTGATTTTTTTCTTTTTGTTACCCATCGACCAATAGGTGCCCTTCTTCGCCAGGTATTGGAAAACCTCCCTGGTCTTTGTGGTTGAATCTGTGTTTGAAATTCACTGTTTGAGTGAGGGATGTTACAGATAATTGCATGTGTGGGGTACAGATTTAGCCAGATGGTTAAAGCACGTAGCTGTTTTAATTTACATCCACTAGATGGCAGTGTCCCGTTAAGAGACCCATAAATAATGTGTGCAAGCGGGTTGCGTCTGAGTAATGTGTAAGAGTGAGAGCAAGCATTACACTGAAGAGCTGTTTAAAATCCATCATGGGTTCAACATTACTTTAAATAATACTTTTTATTTTGCTCTTGTAACGGAAAATACCATATTTCACATCATCTGCAGTGTGGTTAGGGTGGACAGTGTGTTTTTACGTATTCATATTGCTTTATGACAACATTTATTTAGTCCATACAACTAATGTGACTTGTTAAGGACGTTTTTACTCCTGGACATATTTAGGCTTGCCATAACAAAGGTGTAGAATACTTATTGCCTCAAGACGTTTCATCTTTCAATTTTTATTAATTTGCTAAAATGTTGAAAAAACAACATAATTCCACTTTGACTCCACAATCAATTTCTAATTCAGGCTGTAACACAACATTATGTCGAAAAAGTCAAGGGGCGTGAATACTTTATGAAGAGCACTGTATATAATACATTTATAAGTCAAAACATGTATCCAGTAACTGCTGATTGCCCCTTTAACTGGAGAGAGCACAGGAAAAGTCCAAATCCAAAACAGCTGATGCATATTCCCCTTGCATGTGCTTGGGAGGTTCTTCTTAAACATGACTAAAATTAATGTTTGATACCGATGGTTCAAAGCTACTTTAATCTTATTCCTGGTGTCCAATTAAAAGCTTGGCTCTAAAGTCTGGCAGTGTGCAGTGAGCTATCTATCTTCAGCTCAGCAGGTTGGCAAACGTGCAGGAGCGGCAAAAGGAACATCTAAGGCACAAAATATACTCCAGTGTACAAACTGTTCAGACCCCAGAGGACATTTGTGGTTTCTAAAAGTGGATATCATAGCAGTGCTGCTCTCTATATACGTTGTGCACCGCTGGTGCAGAAAATGTAACTATTACTTGGTGGAACATTGAGATGATCATTTCATAATAGCGTAAAACCACCCCAATAATGTGGCATCTCAACTTTTGCCAAGACATCTTAGAAAGAAAAACAGCATGTAGGTGGAGAGATAAGGCTGGTATGTGGGTCTACTTGTAGCATTATCCGCTCGAACACAATATATGTTCTCCAAAATGGTACACAGGCGCAATTTAATCTCTCTTTCTCTCAAAATAGGTCATTTAAATGCCTCAAAGTTGTCAGAGAATAAAGTAATGCACTCAAGGTTGTCTGAACAATGATTACATAATGATATTCATAGATATATTTTTAGAAAAAGGGGTTCAGAAAGAAGCAAGATGTAATCTATTCTACTGCACCTACATTTGGCACTGGCAGCTCGATTTAAACAGTGTAGTAGTCCATACAGTATGCTTTAATAACACAGCTCTGTGTATGTACAAAACTATGCAACTACTATAACATGCCTATACGACTGCAGGAGTTTGACATTCTTCAACAGGGCTGGCTTTAGACTTCTGTTGTTGTTTTTTTACTCTCTTGCACTGGTTCTCTGCACACTCACTGGACTCTACCCATACACTCACACATACTACACCGACACTCCAGCACAAACACACATACACTTACACTACATACGCTCACAACACACACACACACACAACACACACACACACACATGCATATTGATGCAACACACACACACTCTGCCAAACTAGACAGTCTAATGTACTTGTCCTCTTGCTCAGTTGTGCACCCGGACCTCCCACTCCTTTCAGAAGAAACTTATTTGTTTCTGGCCATTTTGAGCCTGTAATCGAACCCACAAATGTTGATGCTCCAGATACTCAACTTGTCTAAAGAAGGTCAGTTTTATTGCTTCTTCAATCAGAAGAACAGTTTTCAGCTGTGCTAACATAATTGCAAAAGTGTTTCCTAATCATCAATTAGTCTTTAAAAATGATAAACTTGAACTAGCTAACACAACGTGCCATTGGAACACAGGAGTGATGGTTACTGATAATGGGCCTCTGTACACCTATGTAGATATTCCATAAAAAATCTGCCGTTTCCAGGTACAATAGTCCTTTACAACATTAACAAAGTCTACACAGTATTTCTGATCTATTTTATTTTAAATCAACAAAAAATGTGCTTTTCTTTAAAAAACAAGGACATTTCTAAGTGACCCCAAACTTTTGAATGGTAGTGTACATTTTGGGAGGGGGTTGGAGGCCACCTAGCGGCCTTGGGCCCTTTAAGTTGTTTGTGCCTGGAGCCGGCCATGTTGTTAAATAATACAGCCCACGGTTATCGCTTCCCAGATATACGTTATGTGGACTACTGCACTTACTACAGCCGAGAGTTACGTACATGCATTATAGAGAAGCCGGGAAGAAACCAATGCCCACCATGAGAACACCATGAGAACACCAGTCTCTGTCACACTACTAGTCCTGGGAGAGAACAAGTCTGCGCCAAAGACGTATTTCATTACAATCGAATTAATATGAAGACAGAGGGGCATTTAAGTGGAACAATTTATAGAAGGAGAGTAACTAATTGCATCACAATAATTGTATTGTGCATGTTAAGTGCTCTCACAATAATGATTTGAGTAATTAAGTGTTGGATATTTATTATTGCTTGTATTCAGACCCCTTTACCTTTCCCACATTTTGTTACATTAAAGCCTTATTCTAAAATGGATAAAATAGTCTTTTTCCCCTCAATCTACACAGAATACCCCATAATGACAAAGCAAAAACAGGTTTTAGATATTTTTGCACCAAAGAAAACGGCTACAAGCTTCGCACACCTGTATTTGGAGAGTTTCTCCCGATCTTCTCAAGCTCTGTCAGGTTGGATGGAGAGCATTGCTGCACAGCTATTTTCAGGTCTCTCCAGAGAGGTTCAATCAGGTTCATGTCCGGGCTCTTACTGGGCCACTCAAGGACATTCAGATACTTGTCCTGAAGCCACTCCTGCGTTGTTTGGCTATGTGCTTAGGGTCATTGTCTTGTTGGAAGGTGAACCTTTGCCGAGTCTGAAGTTCTGAGCGCTCTGGAGCAGGTTTTCATCAAGGATCTCTCTGTACTTTTATCCGTTCATCTTTCCCTCGATCCTGACTAGTCTCCCATTCCCTGCAGCTGAAAAACATCCCTACAGCATGATGATGCCACCACCATGCTTCACAGTAGGAATGTTGCCAGGTTTCCTCCAGACATGACACTTGGAAATCAGGCCAAAGAGTTCAATCTTGGTTTCATCAGATCAGAGAATCTTGTTTCTCATGGTCTGAGAGTCCTTTAGGTGCCTTTTGGCAAACTCCAAGTGAGCTGTCATGTTCCTTTTACTGAGGAGTGGCTTTCGTCTGGCCACTCGACCAAAAAGGCCTGATTAGTGGAGTGCTGCAGAGATGGTTGTCCTTCTGGAAGGTTCTCCCATCACCATGGAGGAACTCTGGAGCTCTGTCAGAGTGACCATCGGGTTCTTGGTCACCTCCCTGACCAAGGCCCTTCTCCCCCGATTGCTCAGTTTGGCCTGGAGGCCAGCTCTAGGAAGATTCTTGGTGGTTCCAAACTTCTATTTAAGAATGATGGAGGCCACTGTGTTCTTGGGTACCTTCAATGGTGCAGAAATTTGTGCCTCAACAGAATCCTGTCTCGGAGTTCTACATACTTGACTTTTTGCTCTGACATGCACTGTCAACTGTGTGACCTGATATAGACACGAGTGTGCTTTTCCATGTCCAATCAATTGAATTTACCACAGGAGGACTCCAATCAAGTTGTAGAAGCTCATTTACTGCATTTCTATCCAATTTAAAAACTCTAAAATGCTATTTGGAGAACAGGAGAAGCAAGCAAAACTTGCCCAGCTATTATCACATTGGTTGCTATAGCTTCATTCAGATCAGTCGATCTACAAACACATAACCTATTAGCTACACAATTAGTCGCTACACATTAACTCAGCACCGGGATTAAAAACTATAATTTAATTCGTATAGAGAGATCTCTTAGCAAAAAAATTTTTTATTAAGAAAAGATAAACAAATATATTTTCTTTACAGAACACATGATTTCTTACAGTTTTAAAGCTAATTTCCTGCATTTTTTTTTTTTTACATGATATCTGAGTGAGTGACTAACAAAATCAATTGGGGCTCCCTGGAGGTCAGGGCCCCTGGGCACATGCCCTGTGTGCCTGGTCGGTGATTCAGCCATGATTACTACAAGTTTATATAGCTGGCTAGACTAACTACACTAATTTACCAATCACTTTTTTTTACTGACATTGTCTTATTGAGTGACTGTCAGTGAGTGACATTTAACAAGAGGAAAACTGCTGATACACAACCAATTTAAAAAAATTGCACCTTGTGTATTCTACTATTCAAACTTTCAAGTTGAGACCCCGACTAATAATACTGATATGTAGCTATGGCCCTGGCTGTATGTAATAACACTGCAGACAGAAGAGCTATAGAACTTAATCTGCATCTTATTTCACATTTCCACACTCACTTCCTAGTGGACTTCTAATTGTGATTTACAACATGCCATTTAAGTATGTTTTGGTTACGTTCCTTCCCCCGTATTCTGTTTCACTCAATAGGCAGCAGACCTTTACAAGTTACAAAACAAGAACATTTCAATATTATTAATATTCTATTAACGCTGCTTTGTAAGGCAATTGAATAATTATAATAAATGAATTAACTTCTGGAAAAAAAGATGAAGCCTCGTGTTTTTCCACTTTTATTAGGGAGAGACGCATTACATATTCACTCCACACAGTCGCTGTTGCGCTGGGAAATAAATCAGCCACCAAAATGAAGGAGTAGGCTTTGTGTTTGAGAGCTGAAGTGTTCTGTGAGGCATGTACACTCCCATACGCTCTCTGTCCCTGCCTTTAGCTACTGAGCCATGTCTGAACAGCAGTTGAACAGGACCACACTGGACCTAACATTTGCCTCCACAAAACTACACTCTCGACAAAGGCAAAACAGGTCCCAATTAGATTTGATTAGGTCATTTTTGTTCACTGTATTCCTAATACGGAGAAACAATGGATGCACAATGTTAGTTGGTTCTGTCAAGATAAAGGTCAGCATCATTAGGATAATGCAAATGTAGTGCTGTTGCCCCATGCTCTTGCATTGCGTGACCTTTCAAATTCAGCAAGAACTAAATAGGCTACTCACTAATACTCACCAGAAACAAGAATGAATAAAAGAGTGGAAGGTGATAATAGATATTTTTTGATTGAAACGTTTGTTTTCTGTTTTGATTTCTTAAAGTGATAAATGTGGGGCAATGAAAGGCCATAAAGCATTTACCAAGCAGTTGAGAAAGGAATACACTTTTCAAACAGCAGCATTTACAGTAGACCTTGGCCTCCAAATGAACTGCCTTGTTTGGCTTCCTTTCTTGCACAACGTTGTTATGCGGAAATCCCTGAATTGCTGAAGTGATGCAAAATAGTATACTGTCAAATCGGCTGACAGGAAGCACTGTTCATTTCCCCTCATGGGGCCACATTTACTGTACAGCAACACATTCGTACAGAGATGGTTCATGTCCATGAGTGGTTTCAAGGTTTGAGATATTATTGTGTTATTGTAACTGACTAGAAATTGTATGTCTTACACTGTGGATTGCTTATATGTGCAGTGCTAGTACAGAGCATTGGTTTGGCACATGCTGTTTCCCATTTATGCCAATTCAAATCCAATTGAAATGAGTTGAATTGAAAGCGAGAAATATAGAAACTCACAGCTCTCTATCTCCAATGTGCAGTTTTGCTCGTCCAGTGGATATCGTCTCAGGTCCATCATACAAGCTGCTGTAGTGGTGATCCTGAAGAGAAGGGGAGGAAGGAAAAATACATTGTCAAGAGTCTGTACAGACCAAGGAGGTCACATTGAAGATTCAAGTGGTACTCAGCACTGCCGATGGGATCCTAACTTCACTCGGTAATTGCTTAATTGCAGCTTTAGGTCCAAGGCCGATTATTATGAAGACAATTTCCTACAATCAAAATATCAATCAGTATCTGGGCCCTGGGTCTAGCAGATAACTACACCCTAGTAGCAAGGACACATATTGCTACTAAACGGCTTGGCTTTTTATAGCAGCGTCAGGAGGTTCTTCATAATGTACTACTCTCATCCTGTGTCTTGTCAGTGTACAGATAAACTAAATAGTGTGATGAGGTCGACGATAACCATTAGCTGATATTGATCCCCAGTTAAATCAACGTTGGATAAATCTCTAGATTATCTCAACCTTATTTAGCAGCTATAACACTGTAGCAGCACTTCCAGCAAGATTAGACAATTAAAATAAAGGGGCGGCAGGGTAGCCTAGTGGTTAGAGCGTTGGACTAGTAACCGGAAGGTTGCAAGTTCAAACCCCCCAGCTGACAAGGTACAAATCTGTCGTTCTGCCCCTGAACAGGCAGTTACCCCACTGTTCCTAGGCCGTCATTGAAAATAAGAATTTGTTCTTAATTAAATGACTTGCCTAGTTAAATAAAGGGTACAAAAAAAAGAAAATAATAATAAATTTCAAAGTTTCCCAGACACATGACCAAGAAAGACAATACAAAACAACGGTTATTTACAAGCAATGGACATTATCGTCTTTTTCTGTGAACCAGCCCGTCTACAGTGGTGTATCTATAGAGCAGGTGAGTAAGCCTACAGCTGCACGTGCGTAAATATGAACTTTTTTTTATCTAGCCTGCTCTCAGCATGCAGTATGTTGCCAGATAAATAAGCAGTCGATGACTACAGAAACACTAAACAAAGCCGTACACGATTCTGTATCTGTAGGTGCAGTCCATGGGGCCACGGATTAAAAGGCTAAACCTAATCATTTTCCTGAAGGTAGCATTCTTGAAATAATCCCACTGTGCACGCTCCAGGTTCCCCTACCTGAGAGGTGAATCACACCCTAGGTAGCTGCAGGCCAGCAAGGCCAACCAGGATAGCTACTGGTAACAGTCCCACACTGCACTAAATCACTCAGCGACATACTGTATCCTCTGGATACTGCTACGATACTTTTGTAGGATCTTCACATTGATTGGGGGAACTCCTGTTCTGGTCCTGAGGAGCTGGGTGTGCAGGCTTTTATTCCAGCCCATTACTAAACTAAGCCAATTCAAAATATCAACAATGAATGTCTTCAGTCGGGACCATGATTAGCTGAATCAGGTGGTTACGGAAATGCTGCAATAAAGGTCTGACAACCAGTTGTTCTTCAGGACTAGATGGAGAGCTCTGACGTTGTCGGATCATAAGCGACCTTGTTGTCTAACCTATGAGGCAAGATTCTCTAGTCTGATGAAACCAAGTTTGAACTCTTTGGCATGAATGCCAAGCGTCACGTCTGGAGGAAACTTGGCACCATCTCTACGGGGAAGCATGGTGGTGGCAGCATCATGCTGTGGGGATGTTTATATAGCAGCAGGGACTGGGGGACTAGTCAGGATCGAGGGAAAGATGAAATGAGCAATGTACATAGAGATCCTTGATGAAATCCTGCTCCAGCATGCTCAGGACCTCAGACTGGGGTGAAGGTTCACCTTCCAATAGGACAATGACACTAAGCACACAGCCAAGACAATGCAGGAGTGGCTTCGGGACAAGTCTCTGAATGTCCGTGATTAGCCCAGCAAGAGCCCTGACATGAACCCGATCGAACATCTCGAGAAACCTGAAAATAGCTGTGCAGCAACGCTCCCAAACCAACCTGACAGAGCTTGAGAGGATCTGCAAAGAAGAAAGAGAGAACCTCCCCAAATACAGGTGTGCAAAGCTTGTAGCATCGTACCCAAGAAGACTGTAATCGCTGACAAAGGAGCTTCTAAAAACCTGTTTTTGCTTTGGCATTATGAGGAGTTGTGTTTAGATTGATGAGGAAAACAACAATTTAATACATTTTAAAATAAGGCTGTAATGTAACAAAATGTAGAAAAAGTCAAGGGGTCTGAATACTTTCCGAATGTATTGTATATTCTTATTGACACAGAGCCCACTAACAAGACATAGATATCAGGAGAGAAAAGATGAGGGTGATGGTGAGAGACGGTTTGGGAGTATTCAGCTCTGAGTCAAATCTATTTTTATCTCGTAAAGAATCAGCTGTGTATTGCTAGGGCAAAAAAACGAATCGTGCACCCAGGGAGGGTCCCCAGGACCAATTTTGGTAACCTTGGAAGTCTACTGGCATAACTCAACAAGAACAAAGCAAATGGATGATGTGAATACTTGCGAAAAATCAACTCCTCGTGCCCTCTAGTCTGTGTTGTGAAGACAACATAATGACTGTGGCAATTAACTCGAAAAACAGAGCCGCTTCGTAGAAAATATACAAAAATGTTCTTTGCAAATGTGCAGCCTATTGCAAAAAACTATCTACAGTGCTTTTTAAATGATGTACTACCATTATCATTCCAATATTATTAACATACCTACCCATTTATTACCTTGCAGTGTTCATTATCATCAGAATTAAAGCATTAAAATTACTAATGGAAATCATATAGTCCTGGATCTAGTTATAGGTTCTGGCACAGCCTGATATTCCTCCAGGTGCCAAACAGCCATTCAACCTGAACACTATAATTCTTTATGCCGGATACTGGCATAAAGATCATTAAGTGTGTAAATGACAACTCCAGGGTGCTTTTATAGCAGCTTAAATGAACATTGCCAAAGGTAGAAGGATGCACAAAGCTGACCTTAAACGTTCCACTGGTTCAATCAACGTTATTTCCATGTCATTTAAATGAAATTAGGTTGAACCAACATAGGATAGATGTTGAATTGACTTCTTTGCCCTGTGGGTTCCTTCCCCCTCATCCCAGTAGGCAGAAACAGGACAGACGGATTGAAATGACTGCTGTTTCAACCAGTTTCTTGTTGTGAAGATGTCATTATAACACGTTTTGCCTGATGAGGTGTTTAGCACTCTAGTCTGATCACATAAACAAACTCCCATTTCCCCTGGTCTGTGTTTGGACCTTTTGCACACAGTCCTATTTGTAAAGTCAAACGTCTGACTGTGACCTTCTTTTAGAAAACACAATGCATACAAAACACATTTTATGGGTTTTTAGGGGTCTGAATATTAGGCCACCTTTGTTTACCCCGCAGAATGTGGAGATAAAGGTGTTTCAAATGGTAACTGTGGAGAGTTGAGAAACATTTATGCAAGGTCTTGTGTGACCCAAGGGGGACAGGGCACCTTTAAAACCAAATTACACTCTGTCTGCGTTTACTGGGGCTTTAAAGGGCACACACTGAACTGTAACACCTGTATCAGAAACACTGGGAGATTTATTGAGTGCCAACACAGGGGACTGTATATGTTCGTACAAGAGGTCTGCCGTAGATGAACCCAATGCTATTTTCAACGCCAACATGATTCTATATTCTACATTTCTTAAATCAGGTTGCGTGGTCAGGAAAAACTCTTAGCCCAAACGAAGTCAATCATCCACACAGAGAACAGAGCAGCCTTTATCCCACTGGAACTGTTTCGACACTGTAATACCAATAACGAGTGACTAGATAAGATCAGCGTATCCATCAGGCAGGAGCAGGAACAGAAGGTGCTCATAGAGAATGAGTAATAGGGAGTAACTCTTCCTGGCTCTGGCCTTTGTGCGTGAAGAGGTGGACACCCACAGTCGGTGCTGCCAGCCAGCCACGGACCTGCATGGCAACATGGGCAATCGTCTAAACCCACCTGACGACGCTGATAAATGCCGGCCAGCGGAGAGGCTCATCTTGGAGCCCAATCCTCTGCGGTATGGCACAGAGATAATCACCTGCTCCCTGCTTTCTACGCACCTGTCTCTCTATCTGCCACCACCGTCTCCACACTACAGCCGAGACGAGGTCAACACATCCTTCAGCTCTGCTCTCCACCACAGGAGTGGTCAGTGTGTACAACACTCTCCATCTCCACTTAGAGTCTGGAGATCTGGGCCAATAATCCATTATAAATTGGTATATTGGTCAACTACTAGTTGATTTCAAGTAACAGTAGATGGTCCAACTGGGTGCACTGGGTCTTTGCGTCATATTTCCCATAAATCAGAATGACAGGTATTCTCTCATAGCCTATGTCAGGTAGCTACATAGTTGGCAGCAGGTTATTATTAGCTAATCAGGCTCAAATAAAATAAGTAAAATTACCATCTAATTCTATGATGTTCTTGAGCACATTCATGGGGCACACTCATATTCATGTCCTTTATGATATCACATTTTAGCACAAACACATTGTTCGTCATCACCATCCGTCTCTACCAGCGAGAGATAATAGGAAACGTATTTGAGATCATGAAAGCAGACCATAGAATGGTTGGGTGATACTCTCACAGTGGTAGCAAAGCCAACATTATTTTTGCATATGAGCAATCGGCCGATTACAAGGGTGTGAAGTGTAGAATCAACTGTCTACATGCCACAGACCTTCCCTTTACAGTACCTGTGATACCTGTGATGAGCAACACTTCAATGCCCTAAACACCTTCTGTACTGCACTGTATTGTACCACAATCCACACTGTGAGAGGGATTGGGGTTGTGTGAAATAGATCATCAGGCAGTGGAATGTCCCATCAGATAATCTCACAAGAAACTGAAAACCAGGCCTACAGATTCTCCATCTGAGCTCACAAATGATCCATCTCACGTCACTTCACGTCGCACTGTCAATTATCTGTGTTTATATATAAGATACTGTAGCATTGACCTACAACACAACGGAAAAAAATCCCAGTTTGATCCCTTATCCGATCTTTAATCTAATACAGGCACCATCCTGCAATGCTCTGTTTCTGTAGGTGTAGTAGTACTTAACAGGCCGAACTCTCGCAAGACACAGAGACAGATCTTGTCACAAAGCCAGTTAATATCAATGAAGAAATTGAAAAAAAAAATACATTTTTGGTCGTTTCAAATGACACACTCCAGGGGTTCTGCACCCAGGAGTGGCCTAGTTCTTTGAGCCTCTGAGGTCGAGATGAATGTCCTATTTCCGCCTGTGGTCACCCTGTCTTTGTTAGCAGTCATTTCCCTTCGATGCATCTGCTGCAGCTGATGTGGCTTCTGACTTCCAAGTGTTTAACAAAGGAGCAAATTGGCGGTTACTTGCCAGCAACTTTCTGATCTCTGTGTCAAGATGGAGTCAATGGAGTAGAATTTGAGCAAGCGCCTTTGGCACAGTCTTCAAAGGAGTGTGTACACATACAGTGGTAGGCCAGTACTGTTAATGTGAGTGTGTGTAGCAGCGTCTGTATCTGCTTGTGTATCTGTGTGTGTTTGTGTGCGCTCACTTGAGCGTGGTGTGTGTCTCCGTGAATATTTACCTCAAGCATGAATTGATGTACAAAATAATTGTTCACGTTTCCAACACAACCCTCGGTTGCTTGGTTACTGACGACAAGCAGTGCCAAGCGAGCCCCATATGGCTGTCCACCTACGGTGACCTCAAGTGTCAGGCAGCGCGCCTGGACTCTGGCACGGGCTCAGTGCACATTATGGCAGGGGTTTTGGGTCACACTAGGATCCAGCACCCCTCTGGAGCTCCAGAAGTTTGAGGTCAGAACAGCGGCCTCAGGGATGGGAGGAGGTCACCAAGCGCCAGGGGGAAGGAGAGACAGACCAATCAAATCCATCCACATGTCTTAGCAACCCCACTTCTACTGCTGTCTGTTCTGGTTTTCACACACAGGCATCAGCACTTCTCCCCTGGACATATTTTAACACAATATTTTGTTCATTATATCTGTGGTCACCTTGGTTTTCCTACTGCTGGTCTTTCCTGATGAATGTTTGGGACATGGGTTTATATATTATTCACATGGATAGGCAATACAATGCTGTTCAATGCTCAAGCATCATTCTCCCCTTTAACAGAGCAAGCACATCATTAATAGTGTCTGTTTATGCATGAAAAACATGTAACAGTTATAAATAAACAATTATGAATTCATGAAAGTCTTCTCACTTGGCATTGTCATTTTCTAAGGAGTGAGAGGGGGATCAATTGTATCTCAAGTCACCTCCTGTGCTGGGCACATACAGTGTAGCAGTCCTATAAATTCTCAATATTTTTCTCTAGAATTCTTCATTGTTTTCTTGGACTAGTTTTCTTTGTGCTCCTCTGCAGTGACTCAAGACAACAGCTACTTGAACAAAGAGCAATCATGTCCATAACACCGAGTGTCTGCCTGCAGAAATACAACACAAATACAAACCAAAGCCTTGTTTCATGTGCTGCTCTGTAGCGGATTGAAGCTTGTGCAAACAAAAAGTCATCTTTTTTAACCCAGCTAATTCCGTAGTTTTCTCTTTTCAATTGCTTTCATTTGAAAGGTCAATACGAATCTTTATAGTTGGGTCGAAAGGAATGCCCTTGAATAAGTGAATTTCAATGTTTAATATCAAACCAGGCTGCAAGTTATTGCTTTATCAAAACACGGTCTCAGCATGTCAACAAACGCACATTTGAACACACACTGGGGCATAAAAGCCTGTATTGTTTGCTTTGTAGTGGACTGTAATCATTCTGCAGGCAGCTCAATGGCGAATAAATGAGTTTGGCAAATTTGAATATTCATCATGTATTTGTGCACAGTGGCTGTGTCAGCGATCAGGAAACACTACATGCACGGAATCTAATTAAAAAGATACCAATGAAAGACATGTATGAAAAGATCTAGCAGCACTATTGTAATGCATATTGTGTTTTTATGTGGATTCTGCATGTAGAACAGTCAGACCACTCAACACAGGTAATCTGCATCTCACTGAGGAGGAATAACGAGGTCATGGAAAGACAGGGCATGATTCCCGGTTACATGACTGGGTCAGCCAACCTACACAGTTATATTGCTACAACAATATGCAAATGTGTGAATTGCATTTTTCAAAACAGATCTGTGAGAAACAACTATTAAAATTCCATGCGGATGCACACCATTTTGCCTGTCTGATAATAGAAAATCAAAGACATTTGGGTTTGTCACATGCGCCGAATACAACAAATGTGTAGACTTTACCGTGAAATGCTAGCTTGAGAAAGCTTCCCAACGATACAGAGTTAAAAAAATAAAAATATTAGCACAGCCGGAATATATATACACAAGAATGGAGCTAGTATATACAGTGAGTACCAGAACAAGATCACTGTGCAGAGGTCTTTTTTATTTTTATTATTTAACTAGGCAAGTCGGTTAAGAACAAATTCTTATTTTCACTTTGAGGTAGATATGTACATAAAGGAAGGTTAAAGTGACTAGACATCAGGATAGATAATAATACTATTAAAATAAAGTACATTATCAGCATATGATGAGTAAAAATGTGTGTATGTGTGTGTGTTATGTGTGTGTGTAGTGTACGTGAATATGTGTGGGTTTTGTGTTAGAGTGACAGTGTAGTGTTTGTGAGTGCGTGTGTATATAGTTTGTATAGTCTTGTGAATGTGCATAGACTCAGTCCAAAGTAGGGTCCGTGTAGATAGTCCGGGTAACTGTTTAATTAACTATTTAGCAGTCATGGCTATTTAACAGTTTTAAGGCTTGGAGGTAGAAGCTGTCTAGGAGCCTGTTGGTCCATGAGTTGATGATCCGGTACCGTTTGCCAGACGGCAGCAGAGTGAACAGTCTTTGGCTTGCATGGTTGGAGTCTTTAGCAATGTTTTGGGCCTTTGCCTGATATCTAGGTCTTGGATGGCAGGGAGCTCAGCCCCAGTGATGTACTGGGTTGTCCGCACCACCCTCTGTAGCATTTGCAATACCAAGCGGTGATGCAGCCAGTCAAGATGCTCTCAATGGTGCAGCTGTATACATTTTTGAGGATCCGAGGGCCCATGCCAAATCTTTTCAGCCTCCTGAGGGGGAAGAGGCCCTGTCGTGCCCTCTTTACGACTGCGCGGGTGTATGTGGACGTACCCTGGTATTTTGTCTGGTCTGGCGGCCTTGCGAGGGTTAACCTGTTTCAAATATTTACTCACATAATTTTGCTTATTTGGGAGATCAACATTACTGGGCATCTCATGGCTGGGTTTCCCTTTGTAATATGTTATCATCTGCAAGCTCCTTAAAAAAGTATATAATGTTAGACACAACCATGCCGGGTGTCAAGGTTGGAGGATTTCAATCAAACCATATTTTCACTGTGACCTTCACCTCCACCTTCACATCCACCTCCACCATAAATCTCATTCCTACCATCACTTAAATATGCACTCCGAGATCTTAAGCACAAGAAATGTGTAACATATTGCACAAATTGCATTTTTACCATATCAGACAAAATGGATGACATAGTAAAAAAATTGGATGACTTAGTACACAAAAAAATGGGGACCCGTTTTGGCTCATGAGCACCACTTACAAAACTACTGGCTGAAATTATACAAAAGTTTGAGAGTACAGTGGCTTGTCAAAGTATTCACCCCCCTTGGGTTTTTTCCTATTTTGTTACCTTACAATCTGGAATTAAAATAGACTTTTGGGGGGTTTGTATCATGTGATTTACACAACATGCCTACCACTTTGAAAATGCAAAATATTATTTATTGTGAAACAAACAAGAAACAATACAAAAAAACTGAAAACTTGAGCGTGCATAACTATTCACCCTCCCAAAGTCAATACTTTGTAGAGCCACCATTTGCAGCAATACAGCTGCAAGTCTCTTGAGGTGTGTTTCTATAAGCTTGGCACAACTAGCCACTGGGATTTGTGCCCATTCTTCAATTCAAAACTGCTCCAGCTCCTTCAAGTTGGATAGGTTCCACTGGTGTACAGCAATCTTTAAGTCATACCACAGATTCTCAATTGGATTGAGGTCTGAGCATTGACTAGGCCATTTCAAGAAATGTAAATGTTTCCCCTTAAACCACACGAGTGTTGCTTCAGCAGCATGCTTAGGGTCATTGTCCTGCTGGAATGTGAACCTCCATACCAGTCTCAAATCTCTGGAAGGCTGAAATAGGTTTCCCTCAAGAATTTCCCTGAATTTATCGCCATCCATCATTCCTTCAATTCTGACCAGTTTCCCAGTCACTGCTGATGAAAAACATCCCCACAGCATGATGCTGCCACCACCATACCACCATGATGGTATTCTTGGGGTGATGAGAGGAGTTGGGTTTGCACCAGACATAGCGTTTTCCTTGATGGCCAAAAAGCTACATTTTAGTCTCATCTGACCAGAGTACCTTCTTCCATATGTTTGGGGAGTCTCCCACATGCCTTTTGGCAAACACCAAACGTGTTTGTTTATTTTTTTTCTTTCAGCAATGGCTTTTTTTCTGGCCACTCTTCTGTAAAGCCCAGCTCTGTAGAGTGTGTGGCTTAAAGTGGTCCTATGGACAGATACTCCAATCTCCACTGTGGAGCTTTGCAGCTCCTTAAGGGTTATCTTTGGTCTCTTTGTTGCCTCTCTGATTAATGCCCTCCTTGCCTGCTCTGTGAGTTTTGGTGGGCGGCGCTCTCTTGGCATGTTTGTTGTGGTGCCATATTCTTTCAATTTTTTTTATAATGGATTTATTGGTGCTCTGTGGGATGTTCAAAGTTTCTGATATTTTTTTATAACCCAACCCTGATCTGTACTTCTCCACAACTTTGTCCCTGACCTGTTTGGAGAACTCCTTGGTCTTTGTGGTGCCCCTTGCTTAGGGGTGATGCAGACTCTGGGGCCTTTCAGAACAGGTGTATATATACACTAAGATCATGTGACAGATCATGTGACAGATCATGTGACACTTAGATTGAACACAGATGGACTTTATTTAACTAATGTGACTTCTGAAGGTAATTGGTTGCACCAGATCGTATTTAGGGGATTCATAGCAAAGGGGGTGAATACATATGCTCCCACCACTTTTTTGTTTTTTAATAAAAACAAAAAATGTTTAAAAAAAGTAATTTTTTAAATTTCACTTCACCAACTTGGACTATGTTGTGTATGTCCATTATATGAAATCCAAATAAAAATCCATTTAAATTACAGGATGTAATGCAACAAAATAGTAAAAAAACGCCAAGGGGGATGAATACTTTTGCAAGCCACCGTAGGTCTTTATTCCTTAAGTTATGAGCCAAATGTAACCCCTGCTTTCATGCTACAGCTCACAAAATAAGTGCTTCTGGTCACGCTGGGCTTGACAGCGGCCTGTGAAGGTCATTAGTCTAAACACAAATGCACTGTCAAAGGTCGGTCTCACACTGCTAGTCAGTGTCATGCTCCTCCCCTTCACCCTTCCCTTCGGCCTCATCTAAATTAGCATCCTGTAATCCTTTAGAAACAAGATGAAAATCAATGTAGAAAGGGGATAATTTCCATTCTGCACTCATTACTGTAACGATGTACGCTGAGAGTCGGGAAGCAAGTTCAGGGAGTGAGTGTTTTACTAAATTAAACAAACACGCAACACAAACAAAGCACAGATATGATCTAGGAACAGAAACAATGACGACTTGGGGAGAAACCAAAGGGAGTGACATATTAAGGGCAGGTAATCAAGGAGGTGATGGAGTCAAGGTGAGTGTCATTATGCGCAGTTGCACACGTGACAGTAACCCCTCCCCGACGAGCGTCTCCGGCCGCAGGACACCGGCCAAGGTGACGATCCCTTGGGATCAGGAGTGGACCGGTCACCTCTGCTAAGGCACGGGAACCTGTCGAGCCAGCTGAGGCGCAGGAGCATGACGATCTAGAGCGCTGGAGAGAGAGCATACTTGACAGTACCCCCTCCCCAGCACGTTCCACTCCAGCACGTTCCACTCCAGCCTCGGTCGAGGCATGAGAACCTATTCATCCAGCTGAGGTATGGGAGCCTATCGAGCCCGCTGAGGCATGGGAGCCTATCGAGCCCGCTGAGGCATGGGAGCCTATCGAGCCCGCTGAGGCATGGGAGCCTATCGAGCCCGCTGAGGCATGGGAGCCTATCGAGCCCGCTGAGGCATGGGAGCCTATCGAGCCCGCTGAGGCATGGGAGCCTGCTCGAGCCCGCTGAGGCATGGGAGCCTATCGAGCCCGCTGAGGCATGGGAGCCTATCGAGCCCGCTGAGGCATGGGAGGCTATCGAGCCCGCTGAGGCATGGGAGGCTATCGAGCCCGCTGAGGCATGGGAGCCTATCGAGCCCGCTGAGGCATGGGAGCCTATCGAGCCCGCTGAGGCATGGGAGCCTATCGAGCCCGCTGAGGCATGGGAGCCTATCGAGCCCGCTGAGGCATGGGAGCCTATCGAGCCCGCTGAGGCATGGGAGCCTATCGAGCCCGCTGAGGCATGGGAGCCTATCGAGCCCGCTGAGGCATGGGAGCCTATCGAGCCCGCTGAGGCATGGGAGCCTATCGAGCCCGCTGAGGCATGGGAGCCTATCGAGCCCGCTGAGGCATGGGAGGCTATCGAGCCCGCTGAGGCATGGGAGCCTATCGAGCCCGCTGAGGCATGGGAGCCTATCGAGCCCGCTGAGGCATGGGAGCCTATCGAGCCCGCTGAGGCATGGGAGGCTATCGATCCCACTGAGGTATGGAAACCTGTCGGGCCAACTGAGACATGGGAATCCGACAAACCGGCCGAGACCTCTCAGGTACCTCCGGCTCCAACACCCAGACCAGACATCACCTCCAACACAAAAACAAAACAAAGAAATCACTCCCTGATGCTTCCCTTTGAGTCGTCATTCTGTAACGAGAGACGGGAAGCAAGTTCAGGGAGTGTGTGTTTCAATAAATAAAAGAAACAAACACGTAACACAAACAAAGAACAGTCATGACCCAGGAACAGAAACAATGACGACTGCGGGAGAAACCAAAGGGAGTGTAAAGGGCAGGTACTCAAGGAGGTGATGGAGTCCAGGTGAGTATCATTGTGCGCAGATGCGCGTAACGATGGTGACAGGTGTGCGCCATAACGAGCAGCCTGGTGACCTAGAGGCCGGTGAGGGAGCACACAAGACAATGACTTGACTTCCAAAGCCTTAATGTGATTTTTCCACACAGCGGTCGGGGAATAAAAGAGTAATTTTCCAGGAGCTAGGTAAAAAATGCATGCTCTCTCTCCATTACACCCAGATTACGAAACTCAGAAAAAAAAGAAACATCCTCTCACTGTCAACTGTGTTTATTTTCAGCAAACGTAACATGTGTAAATATTTGTATGAACATAACAAGATTCAACAACTGAGACAAACTGAACAAGTTCCAAATACATGTGACAAAAATAAATGTAACAATGTGTCCCTGGGGGGGTCAAAATCAAAAGTAACAGTCAGTATCTGGTGTACTGCAGTGCATCTCCTCCTCATGGACTGCAACATATTTGCCAGTTCTTGCTGTGAGATGTTACGTCAATCTTCCACCAAGGCACCTGCAAGTTCCCGGACATTTCTGGGGGGAATGGCCTTAGCCCTCACCCTCTGATCCAACAGGTCAAGGGGATTGAGATCTGGGCTCTTCGCTGGCCATGGAAGAACACTGACATTCCTGTCTTGCAGGAAATAATGCACAGAACGAGCAGTATGGCTGGTGGCATTGTCATGCTGGAGGGTCATGTCAGGATGAGCCTGCAAGAAGGGAACCACATGAGGGAGGATGATGTCTTCCCTGTAACGCACAGCTTGGAGATTGCCTGCAATGACAACAACCTCAGTCCGATGATGCTGTGACACACCGTCCCAGACCATAACGGACTCTCCAACTCCAAATCGATCCCGCTCCAGAGTACAGACCTCTGTGTAACGCTCATTCCTTCAAACGATTAAAGCAAATCTGACCATCACCCCTGGTGAGATAAAACTGCGACTCATCAGGGAAGAGCACTTTTTGCCAGTCCTGTCTGGTCCAGCGACGGTGGGTTTGGCGGTGATGTCTGGTGAGGACCTGCCTTACAACAGGCCTACAAGCCCTCAGTCCAGCCTCTCTCAGCCTATTGCAGACAGTCTGAGCACTGATGTAGGGACTGTGCGTTCCTGGTGTAACTCGGGAGTTGTTGTTGCCATCCTGTACCTGTCCTGCAGGTGTAATGTTCGGATGTACCGATCCTGTGCAGGTGGTGTTACACATGATCTGCCACTGCAAAGACGATCAAGTGTCCATCCTGTCTCCCTGTAGCGCTGTCTTAGGCGTCTCACAGTACGGACATTGCCATTTATTGCCCTGGCCACATCTGCAGTCCTCATGCCTCCTTGCAGCATGCCTAAGGCATCGTCACACAGATGAGCAGGGACCCTGGGCATCTTCCTTTTGGTGTTTTTCAGAGTCAGTAGAAAGGCCTCTTTAGTGTCCTAAGTTTTCATAACTATGATTGCCTACCATCTGTTAGTGTCTTAACGACCGTTCCACAGGTGCATGTTCTTTAATTGTTTATGATTCATTGAATAAGCGTGGGAAACAGTGTTTAAACCCTTTACAATGAAGATCTGGGAAGTTATTTGGATTTTAACAAATTATATTTGAATGACAGGATCCTGAAAAGGGGCCGTTTCTTTTTTTGCTGAGGATATTTGTTTTGAAGAGATATTTTCTCAGCATATGTAGCATATATAAATCCCCACTAGAACTAGTTATCTTGCCAGGAAAATACAGTGCATTATTCCAAAAACTTGTGTATAATAGGACACTTTGCAATACAGTAAGAATTATTTCGCCCACATCTATAATATATGAAGTTCCTAAGGGCCCAATTTCCTATTCTTTGTTTGGCTCAGGCCTATGCAACTGGCTGCATTTAACAAGTGATTCACCTCATTGTTAGCAATATAATAACCATGTAAAATATTTCTGTTGACAACTCAAAGCCCTGGCCTTGCGTCACAAAAGGGGAGGATATAATGCAGCTTTAGTAGTGCTGTTTGTTATCAGGAAGTAAGATGGGAAGGGGAAATATGATGGGAGACAGGGGAGACAAGGCTTCCAGTTCCACTCCTCTTTCTCTCGTCTGATAGGACGGCTCAGATCAATGATAGATGGAGAGATTATTCTGGACTCTGACACTCTAATAACTTAAAGCTATCTAGCCTCAGCAATAATGTGGCTTCTATGGTTGACATATTTAATAATCAATGAATCACTCCATGAAACAATCAGCTAATTGCTCTTTGCTGCAGTGGAGGAGAGAGAAGGAATTACGTAACGTGGAGTGTCGAACACTAAGCCAACATACCAAGTGCTAACTCATAGTGGGGGGGGGGGGGGGGGCAGATGGAGTCTAGGGAAAAAATACAGTGCCTTATGAAAGTATTCATATCCCTTGACTTATTCCACATTTTGGTGTGTTAAAGTCTGAACTATAAATTGATAAATATTTCTTTACCAATCTACACACAATAGCCCATAATAACAAAGTGAAAACATGTTTCTTGATTATTATTTTTTTCAACATTTGACCATTATTATTTTCAAGATTCTTCAAGCTCTGTCTAAGTTGGTTGTTGATCACTGTTAGACTAAATTTTGAAGTAGATTTATGTCAAAACTTTAACTCGGCCACTCAGGAACATTCACTGTCATCTTGGTAAGCAACTT